>NC_067473.1:61660718-61739943 GCF_947179515.1 Apodemus sylvaticus | reverse complement strand
GTTTGCGTGGGTTTGTTTAAAGATTACTTTCTTGCTTTTTCAAGGGTGTAGTTTCCTTCCTTGGGTTGATGTTTTCCATCTATTATCCTTTGTAGGGCTGGACTTGTGGAAAGATACTGTGTAAATTTGGTTTTGTCATGGAATATCTTGGTTTCTCTGTCTGTGGCAATTGAGAGCTTTGCTGGGTATAGTAGCTGGGGCTGGCATTTGTGTTCTCTTAGGGTCTTGTCTGTATGACATCTGCCCAGGCTCTTCAAGCTTTCATAGTCTCTGATGAGAAGTCTGATGTAACTCTGATAGGCCTGCCTTTATATATTATTTGACCTTTTTCCTTATTGCTTTTAATATTCTGTCTCTGTTTTGTGCATTTGGTGTTTTGATTATTATGTATGGGAGGAATTTCTTTCCTGGTCTGGTCTATTTGTACTTCTGTAGGCTTCTTGTATGTTCATGGGCATCTCTTTCTTTAGGTTAGGGAAGTTTTCTTCTATCATTTTGTTGAAGATATTCACTGGCCCCTTAAGTTGGGAATCTCCACACTCTTCTATACTTATTATCCTTAGGTTTGGTCTTCTCTTTGTGTCCTAGATTTCTTTTTGCATTTTGCATTTTCTTTGAATGTTGTGTCAATAGTTTCTATGGTTTCTTCTGTCCCTGAGATTCTCTCTTCTATCTCTTGTATTCTGTTGGTGATGCTTGCATCTTTGACTCCTGGTCTCTTTCCTAGGTTTCTATCTCCCTTTGTGATTTATTTATAGTTTCTATTTCCATTTTTAGATCCTGGATGATTTTGTTCATTTCCTTAGCCTGTTTGTTTGTGTTTTCCTGTAATTCTTTAAGGGATTTTTGTGTTTCCTCTTTAAGGGCTTCTAGCTTTTTACTTGTGTTCTCCTGTATTTCTTCAAGGGAGTTACTTATGTCCTTCTTAAAGTCCTCTATCATCATCATGAGATGTGATTTTACATCTGAATCTTGCTTTTCTGGTGTGATGGTATATCCAGGACCTATTGTGGTGAAGAATTGGGTTCTGATTATGCCAAGTAACCTTAATTTCTATTGCTTATGTTCTTATGCTTGCCTCCCGCCATCTGGTTATCTCTAGTGCTACCTGCCATTGCTATATCTGACTGGACCCTGTACTTCCTGTGTTCCTGGTTGTGTCAGAACTCCTCAAAGTCAAGCTGTCTTTGTGATCCTGTGATTCTGGGATCCTGTGATCATGAGATCCTGGGTGTGTCTGATCTCCTGGAAGTCAAGCTGCTTCTGGGACTCTGAGATCCTGGTGTCCAAAATCTTGGGATCCTGGGCATGTAAAAGCACCTGGGAGTTGAGCTTCCTCTAGGTGTTGTGAGACTGGCTGCAGAATTTGCACCCATCAGGGCCCCAGCCCAGACATAACTCAAGGATTCCATGCCACTGGTCTGGGGGAGTTCCTGCATGCCTGGGTCTCACTAGACCCATTAACTCCTGGTATTTGGACAGATGTATCCTCCTCACCTCTGTTCCTATGATCCTGGGTGTCTTCTGTTTCTTGTTCCTTTTTTAAATTTTTTTGATTTTGGGGTTTGTTGTCTGTTGTCATTCTCAAAACATGGTCTTGCTCTATAGCCCTGGCTGTGCTAGAATTCACTATGTAGACCAGGCTAGCCTCTAACACATTGAAATATGCTTGCCTTTGTCTCTCAAATGCTGAGATTAAAAGCACTTCCTGCTATGTCTGAATTGCATAATAATATTTTCAAATTTATCTAAAATCCTAGTGTTATCAGAGTTAGTTGTTAAAAATTCACATGTGTGTGCCCAATGTTAAAACACAACCATTATGGCTATTAGTGAAAAACAAATACTAAGTAGTGGAACTAACAGAAGTTATGAACCAAATGGATTTAACAGATATCTATAGAACATTTCATCCTAAAAGAAAAGAATATACCTTCTTGTCAGCACCTCATGGTACCTTCTCCAAAATTGACCATATAATTGGTCACAAAATAGGCCTCAACAGATACAAGAGGATTGAAATAATCCCACGCATCCTTTCAGATCATCACAGACTAAGGCTGGTCTTCAATATCAAAAACAACAGAAAGCCCACATACACATGGAAGCTGAGCAATGCTCTACTCAATGATAACTTGGTCAAGGAAGAAATAAAGAAATTAAAGACTTCTTAGAATTCAATGAAAATGAAAGCACAACATACCCAAACTTATGGGACACAATGAAAGCAGTGCCAAGAGGAAAACTCATAGCCCTGAGTGCCTCCAAAAAGAAACCGGGGAGTGCATACACTGGCAACTTCATAGCACACCTGAAAGCTCTAGAACAAAAAGAAGCAAATACACCTAAGAGGAGTAGATAGAAGGAAGTCGTCGAACTCAGAGTTGAAATCAACCAAGTAGAAACAAAAAGAACTATACAAAGAATCAACAAAACCAGGAGCTGGTTCTTTGAGAAAATCAACAAGATAGATAAACCCTTAGCCAGACTAACCAGAGGGCACAGAGACAGTATCCAAATCAACAAAATCAGAAATGAAAAGGAAGAAATAACAACAGAAACCGAGGAAATTCAAAAAACCACCAGATCTTACTACAAAAGTCTATACTCAACACAACTGGAGAATTTGGATGAAATAGACAATTTTCTAGACAGATAACAGGTAACAAAATTAAATCATGATCAGATAAACCATCTAAATAGTCTCATAAACCCTAAAGAAATAGAAGTAGTCATTAAAAGTCTCCCAGCTAAAAAGAGTCCAGGACCAGATGGGTTTAGTGCAGAATTCTATCAGACCTTCAAAGAATATAATACTAATACTCTTCAAACTATTCCACAAAATAGAAACAGAAGGAACACTATCCAATTTATTCTATGAAGCCACAATTACATGTATAGCTAAACCACACAAAGACCCATCAAAGAAAGAGAAGTTCAGACCAATTTCACTTATGAATATCGATGCAAGAATATTCAATAAAATTCTCACAAACTAAATCCAAGAACACATCAAAATGGTCTTCCATCATGACCAAATAGGCTTAATCCCAGGGATGGTTCAATATATGGGAATCCATCAACATAATCCACAATATAACCAAAAATAAATAAATAAAGCGATAACATTTTTTTAAAAAGTACTTACAGTCTTTTTCTAAGAATCAAGGAGCTAAGGTCATAAAAAGCTGATTCATGGGATAATCAAAAGGGAATGTGGGGTAAAAGATTGAATTGATATGCAAATAAGACTGGGCTTTAGTCTGCTAGAGCTGAGCTCTTTACACAGCTGCCTAGAGAACCACCTTAAGCAGAAAACAGAGCTGTCAGTTTGCACCCATCACTGACTTTGGGTTGTTCATCTGACACTCCCAAAAACCTGTTCCTCAGGACCCAAAATGAAGTAGGTCCTTGGTGTGTGTGTGTGTGTGTATGTGTGAGTGTGTGTATGTGTATATGAGTGTGAGTGGGTGTGTGCATGTGGAGGCCAGAGATCAATGCTGAGTATCTTTTTAAATCTCTCTTCATTGTATTATTTTTTAATTGGGTTTTTAATTGAATCTGGAGCTCACCAATTGGCCATATTGCATGACCAGCAAGCCCTTTCAATTCTCCTGTCATGTCTGTGGTGTTACTTTTTTTTTTTTCCGAGGATCAGAACTAAGTTTTTTATACTCTCAGGGCAAACTGAGAGTGGTTTAAAAGCTGTGGTTTGATTTTTTAAAAATTAGATATATTATTTATTTACATTTCAAATGTCCCCTTTCCTGGTTCCCACCTCCCCTGAAAATCCCATAAACCATCTCCCCATAAACTATCTCCCCTTCCCCAATCAACCCTTACCCATTTCCCTGTCCTCTGGTATTCATCTACACTATGGCATCCAGTCTTTCCAGGACCAAGGACCTCTCCTCCCTTTGGTGTCTAACAAGGCCATCCTCTGCTGCCTCTAAGTCTGAGGCCATGGGTATCCATGTGTACTCTTTGGTTAATGATTTTGTCCCTGGGAGTTCTGGGAGTAATGGGTGACTCATATTGTTGTTCCTCCTGACCCTTCAGCTCCTTGGGTCCTTTCTCTAGCTCCCCTATTAGGGACCCTGTGCTAAGTTCAATGGCTGGCTGAGAGTGTCCCCCTCTGTATTTGTCATGCACTAGGAGAGCCTCCTAGGTGATAGCTATATCTGGCTTTGGTCAGCCAGAACTTGTGGACATCCACAATAGTGTCTAGGTTTTGTGACTGCTATAGGAGTTACCCTGGGTAGGGTAGTCTCTGGATAGTCTTTCCCTCAGTCTCTGCTCCACCTTTTGTGGGCTAATATCCACTTATCAGTGAGTGCATACCAGCCTTAGGCTGTGGTGATTTGATAAGGTGCATTGAATAATTTCAATAATTCTGTATCTGTTGAGACCTGTTTTGTGACCAATTATATGGTCAAATTTGGAGAAGGTACCATGAGGTGCCAAGAAAAAGGTATACTCTTTTGCTTTAGGATGGTATGTTCTATAAATATCTGTTAGATCCATTTGGTCCATAACTTTAGTTATTTCACTGTGTCTCTATTTAGTTTATGTTTCCATGATTTGTCTATTGTTGAGAGTAGGGTATTAAAGTCTCCCATTATTATTGTGTGGGGTGCAATGTGTGCTTTGAGCTTTAGTAAAGTTTCTTTTATGAATGTGGGTGCCCTTGTGTTTGGAGCATAGATGTTCAGAATTGAGAGTTCATCTTGGTAGACTTTTCCTTTGACCAATATGAAGAGTTCCTCCTTATCTTTTTTGACAACTTTTGGTTGAAAGTCAATTTTATCCGATATAAGAATGGCCACTCCAGCTTGTTTCTTGAGAGCAGTTGCTTGGAAAGTTGTTTTCTAACTATTGACTCTGAAGCAGTGATTGTCTTTGTCACTGAGTGGGTTTCTTGTAGGCAGCAAAATGTTGGGTCCTGTTTACATATACTGTCTGTTAGTCTATGTCTTTTTATTGGGGAATTGAGACCATAGATGTTAAGAAATATTAAGGAAAAGTGATTGTCGCTACTGTTATCTTCTTTATTAAAATTCTGTTTGTGTAACTAGCTTCTTTTGGCTTTTTGAAAGATTACTTTGTTGCTTTTTCTAAGGTGTCCTTTCCCACCTTGTGTTGGTATTTTCCACCCATTATCCTTTGTAGAGCTAGATTTGTGGAAAGATATTGTGTAAATTTGCTTTTGTCATGGAATGTCTTGTTTTCTTTGTCTATGGTAATTGAGAGTTTTGCTGGGTATGGAAGTCTGGGCTGACATTTATATTCTCTTAAGGTCTGTATGACATCTGCCCAGGATCTTCTAGCTTTCATAGTTTCTGATGCAAAGTCTGGTGTAATTCTGATAGGTCTGCCTTTATATATTACTTGGCCTTTTTCCCTTACTGCTTTTAATATTCTTTCTTTGTTTAGTGCATTTGATGTTTTGATATCATGTAATGGAAGGAATTTCTGCTCTGGTACAGTCTGTACCAGAGTTCTGTAGCCTTCTTGTATGTTCACAAGCATCTCTTTCTTTAGGTTAGGGAAGTTTTCCTCTATAATTTTGTTGAAGATATTCACTGACCCTTTAAGATGTACATCCTCACTCTCTTCTATACCTATAATCCTTAGGTTTGGTCTTCTCATTGTGTCCTGGATATCCTGGATGTTTTGAGTTACTAGCTTGTTGCATTTTGCATTTTTTTTTTGACTGCTGAATCAATATTTTCTATGGAATCTGCAGCATCTAAGATTCTTTCTTCTATCTCTTGTATTCTGTTGTTGGTGTTTGCATCTTTGATTCCTGATTTCTTTCCAAGGTTTTCTATCTCCAGAGATGTCTTACTTTGTGATTTCTTTATTGTTTCTACTTCCGTTTTTTAGATCTTGGATGGTTTTGTTCAGTTCCTTCACTTATTTGTTTGTGTTTTCCTGAAATTCTTTAAGGGATTTTTGTGTTTCCACTTTAAGGGCTTCTACTTGTTGACCCATGTTCTTCTGTGTTTCTTTAAGGGATTTTTGTGTTTCCTCTTTAAGGGCTTATGCCTGTTTACCCATGTTTTCCTGTAATTCCCTATTGGATTTTTGGTTGCCTCTTTAAGGGCTTTTACCTGTCGACCCATGTTCTCCCATATTTCTTTAAGGGACTTTGTGTTTTCTCTTTAAGGGCTTCTAGCTGTTTACCTGTGTTCCCCTGTATTTCTTTAAGAGATTTTTGTGTTTCTTCTTTAAGGGCTTCTACCTGTTGACCCATGTTCTCCTGTATTTCTTTAATGGAGTTATTTATGTCCTTCTTGAAGTCCTCTATCAGCATCATGGGATGTGATTTTAAATCCAGTTCTTGCTTTTCCGATGTGATGGAGTATCCAGGATTTGCTGTTGTGGGAGAACTAGGTTCTAATGGTGCCGTGTTGCCTTGGTTTCTGCTGGTAGTGATCTTGCGTTTGCCTTTGGCCATCTAGTTATCTCTGATGTTGGCTGATCTTGCTGTCTCTGACTGTGGCTTCTCTGTCCTGCAGGTCTATGTATCTCTACTCCTGGGATTCCCTTTCTCTCAAATGTCCTGCATACAGCTGGTTCTCCAGGAAGTATCAGGAGATGGGGGGGGGGGTCTTCCCTGTGGTAGACTTGGCAAGGGTCAAATGCCCTGCATGCCACTGGTTCTCTAGAAAGTTTCAGGAAATGAGGCCTCCCCTGTGGCAGAACTGGCAGAGGTCTGCCATATTGGAATGAACAGGGCAGGCTGTGGAGGAGGAGGAGGGAGGGTGGTTGCTGGGTAGTGAGTCCTAGCCAGCATTCTGGGTCTCCAGAGATGGGGATGGTACTTACCAAATGCCCTGCATGGTGCTGGTTCACTAGAAAGTATCAGGAAATGGGGCCTCCCATGTGGCAGAACTGGCAGGGGTCTACCACATTGGGGGCAGGCGGTGGTGGAGGAGGCCTTCTAGCTTTATGCAGGTTCTGGGAATTGGACTGAGGTCATCAGGTTTGCACAACAACTGCTTTTACCTACTGATCCTTCTTTGTGGTCTATGTCAGGTATTTTTGATATCATTCAAACCCCGTTTAGTAATTTGAAAGTGCTATAGCCAACAGCCATTAAGAACATACAGGGAACCAATGAGCTTTATTATAGAAGCTTCCTGCTATTGGGTATATCAGACTCCATGATGAAATACAAAGGAGACAGTAGAGCTTTTATAAATGGGGAATTTGAGTGATTTGGGGGAAACTTTGGGATATAGGTCTATTTTGCATTTCCATGCACAAGACAGTAATTATGCATTTTAATGTTTTTTCCTAGAAATCTAAAGATGCAGAAATAGCTTCTGCTATTATTAGAGGAAAAAAAAACAACAGAAGATGCAATCTTTGGTAATTCTGTGTTTACATGTTATGTCTGTCTCCAGATAAGAGAATTTTGGCCTTTTTTCCCCCGTATTCTATGGAAGTGATGAAGTGTCCTCATTTAATACTGGTATTCTATTAAATCAACATGGGGATCCGATGTCTAGTGCTATATACCTACCAGGGCTGCTATTGAGAAGTGACCTATTGTCTTCAACTGTTGGTACACACCTGAAATCAAGCACCAGGGATCCGGAAGGAGGACTGCCTTAAATTTAAGCTTAGCTTGGACTAAACAGTGAACCTTTTTTTCAAAAAGCAAAATACCACCTATGAGCTTCACAATAACATCAACTATTTATTCACAGTAGCTGATAAGGTCTGACTGATCAACACTAACGATAGCTTATCTTTCATTCTTTCTTTCAGAAGACAAACTCTCCAGGTTTCACATAGTTGAGAGATTGCCTCCATGGCTACTTTGGAAGACCCATTTGTACCTGTCTGATAATATAGTTACTAGTACTTTGTCACCAGAACTTGTTGCAGGTACAGTCTGGGGTTTGAATGGGAGGGTATGTTGTGGTGGGACGTTGTTGCTACAGATAGTGGAATTGGAGGGAGCTATATCATAAGAATTACTGGGATACCCTACTTAGACTAAGGATGCAGACATTTTAGGGTCTCTAAAACAGAATTTTCAGAATTCCTTTATTATTGTTGCATCCTCCTCCCGCCCCCTGAGGATTGAAAAAGAGCAAGGAAGATTCTGACACAAAGCCCTCAAAGTTCTTTGATAACAGTCTGACAAGAAAAAAATTTGAGTCTACCCTAAAAATAAGCAAAGAGAGTCATTTAAAACGTATTAGAAAATATTGATTGTACCCATATTTTCTTTTCTTGTGTCCTATAACTGGAAGTGCAGTTGGGGGCAGCTGTCTTCAGAAGTAACTTGAAGACTTGTGTGCCTGGAACTAGTGTGCCTCAATGAATCACAGTTCCCTAGCTTCAATTTGGTGTGAAATATAAATTATCAATTATTTAAATTTTTTGATTAATAAAAGAATTTACAGGACCCAGTTTGAACTCCTGAAATCACATTTTCTAGTTAAGGAATATAGTAACAGTGAGAGGAAGCTATGCACTGATATGCTCTAGAAATCTCTGGTGTAGGACTCCTCCACTGAAACCATCTGAATGTGTCAGATGTACTTCCTCAGGTTATTGTACATATACCCTGGCTGATATATGTAAATATCTTGGTACCAAGAAGCCCAAAACTTGCACTGTCTTTCTTAGAATGGGCTGGCCAATTACATGGACACATTTTAGTGTGACTGGCCTTAGTTCCTCCAAGTTCCTTCCAAAGTATGGGCAAATTATAAATATAGTCATTACTGTTAAATAGTCCTGACAGACTAGTTAGTATGTACTGCCATGAAACAACTGACAAGCCTGTGGTTACATAGCATTGTTTACCTTTAGTTAGTAGAGGGTCAATGCCATGACCCAGGTCATTTCAGAGATTAAACATTAGGCCAAGTCAGTCCCACTGAAATGAACTCATATTGTAAATAGAGACTAATCAAAGGTACATACAGGTTATAGGTAATTTCCCAGCACAGGTAAATAATCAAGAGGTCTTTCTTCCTCAGGCAATGGAAGAGATGATAGATTCATGATGTGATGGACAGGGATATAGACATCAAAGATAAGCAATGCATCCAGGCTCTTTGCTTCATAAAGTATATTATAATTTTTCTGGTTGCAGTGAATATTTAAATCTAATGTTCTTGGAACTTGGATGGAATCCTAGCACTTGGGAGGTCAAGGTTGGAAGGTTTGCCACAGATTCAAGGTCATCTTGAGTAACTTCTGAAGTACCCAGCCTGTTAGGGTTGCACAGCAAAATCCTACCTCAAAAAGCAAAGCAAAATTGAACAAAACCAAACAAAACCCACAACCCACAGACAAACAAGCAGGCAAAAAGTTAGCTGTGTTTCTTTTAAGCAGAAATTCTATACATTTTTTGTGTATTTATATTAATAGGCTTTACTTACATATAATCAACGTGAGGTTAACTTAAATTTTGATTTGTGAAGCTTCCTCTTACTCTCCCTTCTTTCTTATTTGGCAACAAAAAACAGTTGCATAATAGTTACAAATTAATGAAAACTGAAAGAATCTCAGAGGCTTGACTTGTTTTGCTTTGTTCTAAATATTTAAAAAAATTGATCTTTGTAGAGGTTGATGATCTCCACCAAAAATTCAGTGCAAGTTTATTGAAAAAAATAGTGATAAATAGAGATGCTTTTACCAGGTAGAACCATTGGAAAGGACTTACCAGACTCAGAGAATATGTTCCCATATGGTCTTGGGCCATGTTACTGTCAAAGAAGGGGCATTCACACTTTCTAGCATCCATACTCTCACACAGAACACACCCATGTCTGGATCATACAAGGTCTATACTCAGAAGATTCTGGAAATGGAAATTAAGCCCCCAGTAGGGGTGATTTTTATATTTCTCCAGCCTACTTAATTTCATGCGGCTGAGTTGCTGCATCAGTCACCACATCTAGCATGGGTAACTGTCTTTTTTCTCTTGGTCAAGATACCAGAACTTGTCTAAATTGTCCAGTAAAAGTGAGGTTGGAAATAATCCCCAGACCAACTGGGAAGCAGAATTTCCTCAGTTCAAGGCTAACCTGGTCTACATAAAGTTCTGGGTTTATTTCAAAAGTATATAAAAAGAGGCAGAGAGAATGAGAAGAATGACCCTATGTAATGAAGCCCAAAGGCAGCAGGCTTTTTGGCCCCAGAATAACATTGCAGAGAGATCCTCAAGACTGCTTAATTAGACCTGCACTGAGATCACTGGATCAAACCTGACCTGAGACTGCATGTCTCCCAGACCAGCACTGAGACTGCATCCCTTTCAGACCACAAAGGCAACCCAGATGGACTTTTCTACCTCTGGGAGACAAACTTAACAAACTAGAACACAAAGACAGACCTTGAGAAAAGACAGTTGAAGGGTTTTGAAACAGTGACCTAAGGCAAGGGCTGTACAAGAGTGGCTGCTAGATCCTTGGAAACCATTGGGGGAGGAATGCCTGGGGTCTAGGCACATCCTCCCCTACAGTTATGGAAATCCACACAGCAAAACTTGAAGAAATTTTAGAAGGCTATGTATCTTTTTTTAAACTAGAAATCAATAAACATACAAGCAGATACAAGCAAAAACACTGACCAATGTCACAGAATGATACAATGAAGTCATCTTTCATATGAATGACAGATGAAGGAACATGCACCAAATAGTTTCATCATATGTTTATAGAGTTTGCTTTCATCTCATGGCCTTTAAAGGCCTCCTAACAAGGAATATGTCCATTATAATTTATTATTAAAAAATCCAAATAAAACCCAGGAGTAACTTCAACTGAATAATTAGAGCCTCCAAGAGAACAATCTTAACTCTAAAGTCTCTATAAGAAAAAGTTTGTAACAAAATGTTAGGTAGGATGACACTTAGCAGATTCTCCACAGAATAACATAGGCATTCCCTTTCTTACAGATTGATCATCTCCATTTCTGGCAGTGTGAGTCTTGACTGTATTTGGGCAAGAGACATACAATAGTTGTATCATGGGCCCTTGTTACACTTTGTAAAGAAGGATTGACTGCATGGCCCTGTAACACCAGCTACTTGGGTGGTGGAGGTAGGCACATTAAAAATTCAAGGCTAGCTTGAGTTATAAATTTAGTTCAAGGAAGTCTTGTCTCAGAAGAAAAAATTAAAAGAGAAACCAGAGGTCAGAAATATTGCTCAATAGTAGAGCAGTTGCTTAGCATGCACAAGGCCCTAGGTTCAATATCTAGTCCTAAGCTAGAGGCAGCAAGGAGAATCACACAGCCTAAGAAACTCACAGGTATCTGGGCAGGTGAGCAGGCAAGCCAGTGGTAGAATGTGGGCTCATGTGAGGGTTGTTGGGAACGTTCCAGAATTGACACTTTATTCAAGATTGAACTCTGTCCAAATGGGAGTGAAATTCAGCAACTTAATTTTTCCCCCACAGGAAGAATAGAGATGGGCTTGGATTTTTATTGGAAAAAAAACAATTGATGGTCAACACCTGGCAGAGGGCATAGAGTGAATGTCTGCATGTTCCTCTGTGTGTGGGTGTGGGTGTGGGTGTGGGTGTGTATGGGTGGGTGAGAGAAAGAGAGAGAGAGAAAGAGAACGAGAGAGAAGAGGAAGAGGAAGAGGAAGAAGAGGAGGAGGAGGAGGAGGAGGAGGAGGAGAATTAGGCATCTGTGATTACACAGTATTTAGTTTTATTTCTGTTCAAACATTGTTACATGAGAATTTGGGAACCCCCAACTCGGTACCACATGTGACCCAGGAAATCAGGGTCCTTTTTTGGGTTCTTAGTCTCTTTAATAAAGTAATTTAAAAATGGACTCAGAGGAAATCTTGGAGATAATTTTATTAGAGTTTAAAATAAAAACCACAAGGTAGGCAAGCTGTAAACATTTGCCACTGCCTGGAGGAAGAAGATGGAGAAAAGGAAGGGAGAAACCATGCTTTTGAACTTAGGCATGTAGCCAGCATCTGAAAGAATAAGACAGAAAAGACGATAAAATAAAAGTTTTTTTTTTTCCAGCAAGCTGGGTAGGGCTTTGTGGTGGCTGCATAACAACTGCACTGAGGAGTAGGGATTCTGGGAAGGAAAAGTAGATTACTTCATGTATTGTCAAGGTGACATACCTGGAAGAATCTCCTCAGCTGGAGATTTGCCTCCACGGGGTTGGCCTTGGGCATGACTGTGGGACATTGTTTTGACCAATTGATACAGAAGGGCCCAGCCCACTGTTGGCAGTGCCACCTCTGGAAAGGTAGCCCTGAGTTGTATAAGAAAGCAGGCTGAGGACAGCAGAAGAAGTGAACCAGTAAGCAGCACCCCTTCATGGCTTCTGTATCCTGCCTCCAGCTTCTTGCCTTGAGTTCCTGCTCTGGCTTCTCTTGATACATATTATAACCTGTTAACCAAATAAATCCTTTCTTCCTCATGTATCTTTCAGTCATGATTTTTATTAAAGAAACAAAGCTAGGTTATGGACCTGCCACCCTGGATTAGCTTTTTTTTTAATTATTATTTTCTATATTCTTTGTTTACATTCCAAATGATTTCCCCTTTCTTGGTTCCCCCCTCCCCATAAGTCCCATACACCATCTTCCCTCCACCAATTCCCCAATCACCCTCCTCCCATTTCTCTGTCCTGGTAATCCACTACAATGCTGCATCAAGCATTTCCAGGACCAGGGCCCTCTCCTTCCTTCTTCTTGGGAATCATTTGATATGTTAATTGTGTCTTGGGTATTCAGAGCTTCTGGACTAATATCCACTTATGAGTGACTTCATTCCATGTGTATTCTTTTGTGATTGAGTTGCCTCACTTAAGATGATATTTTCCAGTTCCAACCATTTGCCTAAGAATTTCATGACTTCATTGTTTTTAATTGCTGAGTAGTATCCCATTGTGTAATATACCACATTTTCTGTATCCATTCCTCCATTGAGGGACATCTGGGTTCTTTCCAACTTCTGGGTGTTATAAATAAGGCTGCTATGAATATAGTGGAGCATGTGTCCTTATTGAATGCCAGGGAATCCTCTGGGTATATTCCCAGGAGTGGTATAGCAGGGTCCTCCAAAAGTGTCATGTCCAGTTTTCTGAGGAACCGCCAGACTGATTTCCAGAGTGGTTGTACCAGCTTGCAATCCTACCAGCAGTGGAGGAGTGTTCCTCTTTCTCCACATCCCCACGATATCTGCTGTCTCCTGAGTTTTTAATCTTAGCCATTCTGACTGGTGTGAGGTGAAATCTCAGGGTTGTTTTGATTTACATTTCCCTAAAGATTAATGATGTTGAACATTTCTTAAGGTGCTTCTCAGCCATTGGAAATTCTTCATGAAAATTCTTTGTTTAGCTCTGTACCCCATTTTTAATAGGGTTATTTGGCTCTCTGGAATCTACCTTCTTGAGTTCTTTGTATATATTGGATATTAGCCCTCTGTTGGATGTAGGATTGGTGAAAGTCTTTTCCCAATTTGTTGGCTGCCGTTTTGTCCTTTTGACAGTGTCCTTTGCCTTAAAGAAACTTTGTAATTTTATGAGGTTCCCATTTGTCAATTCTTTTTTTTTTTTTTTTGCAAAACAAAGTTTGTCATTTATTTACAATAACCCCCCCCCCTTTTGTAGCTGTATGCACCCTTTAAGTCATTTGTTTTGCAGAAGTAAAAGTGAGACTAAAACTGAGACAGACATTTAAAGGAAAACCTGACTTAAGAAAGCATAAAGCAAACTGTTAAGTAGTTCATTCTCTCAGAGAATTAGCTTTTGTATGATATATAAACAATTTTACAGTGTAAACAAAAATGACACATATATTTAACTTAAAATTCTGTTTGTCCTGCTAAACACAAAGAGACAGAAATGAACCCATCAGGCATCGAGTCTCAGAAGAGCTCTGTAGCCTGAGCAGATCTGGAAGATTATATGGAGTCCTTCCTTTGGCTCAGTTAGGTGATCAATAAGTTCACCGAGCTTATAACATTGAGAACTACCAATCCTTATTATCTAAACAGAGCTCAACACAGAATCTAATGTTAATTTGGAAAACCTCAGCAACTTCTATCTGAAAAAGAGCAAACCTCCCAGTGAGGGTGCACACCGGCATCCTCAGCACGTGAGAGACGCAGGCGTGAAGGAAGGTTTACGGTAGTTATAGGCTGCCCACTGAGTCCCAGGTCAGCTCAGGTTCCATGACAGCCTATCTGAAAAGACAGTAACAGAATGGCCTACAATATACCTGGGTCACACAGCATCACAGAAAACGTTCTCTAACAGTAGCTGAACCACCAACCAGAAGAACAAAGGTACTTCTCTACAGTGACAGACGGTCGTGCAGTGATACCTTTGACTCTGAATTTTAGGTTAACTTCATTTTGTATCTTTTAGACATTTAAGAATTTTGTTAACCACCTAAAACCTGTCCTGAAAGAGTCATGACTTAGCCATGGTTTTGAAGGCGCTTCTATGTAAACACTGAGCTGAAGCCTATCCTACTACACACCCAGTGGGGTGCTACCTTTCCCTCCTGCATGAAAGTGGTGCAGCTTTAGAGCCTTCCTGTAGATGTCTGGGTCAGGACTGCTGCAGTTCCTCCCACCATCACGGCATGGGATCATCGGTATTTCCTAACTGACACCTTAACATTTGAGACCTTAAAAAGACACTGCCCAGAACAAAAATTACCCACAGCTTTGGTTTAAACATGTCTTCCTATTGATCGAAATTTCATTTTTATGATCCAGGGATGTCTAAAATCATGATTAAGAGATGTAATTTAAATTACAGCTAAAAACAGCATATGGTTCTAAGAAATCCATCTTCTATGTTTAAGAAATAAATCTTTAACAAGAGCAAGGGTAAAATTGAGGATGTATGTCTTTATCAAAAAAATTTTATCTGGGGGAAAGGGCAAGTGTTTTAGTATGTTTTCTCAGACATGTTTCTTACATGAAAAATTGGTGTTACTACCACAAAATTATGCTTTCTACCCATGAAATTTTACATAGCATTGTTTAAGCACCAAAGAAAAATTCTGTAAACAAACTTTTAACCAGTAAACTAATGGCAAATAACTATTTGCCTTTATACAATTCTTAAAAGGCCTCACATGAACCTCTACTTCCTATAATGCATTTTTATAATAAAAGTCCAGCCATATTTATACAAACAACAAAGAATTACTATACATTTTATGGAAACAAAAGGTAGATCATCAGACTAGTGCTTTTTAGTTACAAAGTAAGCACAAGAAACCTATAAAATATATGCTATGTAGAGGAATTCGGTATTTGAAGTTTCATGGAAGGGACAGTCATTAGTAAGAGGTGGTGGTGCCACTGGCATTCAGTTGTCTGTAAACAGTAAGAAAGTGATAAGCAATAAATTAGAAATGTCTGACCTCCTAATATGTCCCTTCTCTCACACTGATGCCTCAATTCATAAGTTAAAACTGGCTCTCTAAAATATTAGAATAACTTCAACCAAAAACAAATTCCAGGTGGAGTAAGTTAAGTCTACAGTGGACATCTGGCACATTAGAAAAAAATACTACAGGGCACATGAGGACCGATGCACATGATACAAAGACAGAGTGACTCAAACTTTCAAATCTCGGTTGTGCCAGATTTTCTCTTGCTGGTGCTATTAAGTTGCTTTCTAAACTGTTTGGCAGCAAGGCTATAAAACAGGAAAACAAAATGTGAAAATAACACATTAAGTGTTTAATGTTTGTATACCTAGGTGGACAAAAGCCTTAGTACAGCTCTCTTACTGCCGATGGGAAGATTTCCATTTGGCACTCTGGAGTTGGTAAGAAAGCAGGGAAGAACTCAGAACGCTGGGTGTTCCTTCCAATCATAGGGTGCCAAGGGACAGCAGGAAAGGAAACCAGAAAATAGACTGCTGCAAGGCAAACACTCGGAGACTGTGTGTCTTCTACTGCCCACTGTCTCTGCAATACATTCATCTGGGCACAATGCACAAATTATTATATACATGATGATTATTCATGATTATCACATACATGATTATATCATGATGAACCAGAATCTGTTTTTGCTGTGCTCTAACAGGGCCCACTGAGAAAACCACCACCATCAAGCAAGAAGGCCTTAAACAAAAATTCCATTCATATTGCATATTTTATTTAGGTCTGTTTTCTTGTTCCTCTTCAAGTTTGGTGCACAGGAAAAAAAATATCTCTAAAACATCCTGTAAACGAAGTCTGGGTTCCTGTAACTGAAGCTCGTTTCTTGATAAGTACAGTGTTCGGTGGGCTTACGAAGGCATTCGTTCCTTTAAAAGGTGGTGTCTCCAAAGTCTTTGTTCCAGCGTATGTATGTGTCTGCGGTCTGAGGATTCACACTTCGTTTTATCAGTTTTAAGGATTCTGTGAAGTCAGATAACCGAATATTTCTCATCTCCCTGGCAGACATATTCTTCACTTGCTCTGGTTTCAGTTCTCAGATAGGACCCAGGGCTGCATCCTTCGACAAAGCTGTCAGATCACTTCCAGAGTATCTATCAGTCACTCTAGTGAGTTGTGCAACTTCTTTTTGGGTCAGTGGACTTCCTTGTTTACATAAGAAGTTTTTCAGTAGGAGTAGACTTGTCTCCTCATTTGGTAACGACACGTATACCCGTTTAATGAAACACCTGAGAGCAGCTTCATCAAGCTCTTGGGGCCTGTTAGTTGCACCTATTACGAGAACTCTGTCATCTCCAGCAGATTGCACCCCATTGAATTCATTAAAAATTCCGTTTTTAGTCGTTTACTAGCATCATGCTCCCTTCTCTTCTTTCACACAAAAAGACTATCAACTTCATCTATAAAAATTTTAGACGGTTGAAGTTCTCGAGCCACAGCAAAAAGAGCTCTCACCAATTTCTCTCCTTCTCCCACATATTTTGAGGTTAAACTTGCAGCACTTATACTGAAAAAGGTCGAATTAGATTCTACAGCTACCGCTTTAGTCAGCATTGTTTTACTGTTCCCTGGAGGGCAGAAGAGCAGCAAGCCTCTAGCAGGACCTCTGAGCCCTGTGAACAACTCAGGCCGCAGAGAGGAAGAATGACAATCTCTTGCAGCACTTGTTTTGCTAGTTCCTGGCCAGCTATATCATCAAATTTAACAGCTATCTTATTGTCAACGATTTCATTAATTATGAGGTTAGCAAGATTGTTGTGCACATTCCTAAAATTTTTCAGGTCTTTCTTTTTCCGAACTGCAGTTGTGGGTGTAGAATGTTTGTTGGTTCTATTTGGTTTTGGAGTACCCTTATGTGTGATAACTGGTCTAGCTCCAGAAACCATGGATAAAACACTGCAACTAGGTGCACCGAGGTGACCAGAAAGCCCTGCGGATCCACTTTTCATGACAGTTTTTGATTGAGGCAATGAATTACTAGCATGTGTTAAGGGATCAGTCCTTTTAAGGGGACTGCTCCACTTTCTTTTTCTTTCTCATTGATGCATAGTGCAACGGAGATGTACTCGAAAGCCTGCTTGTGGAAGACGCGATACTCTCTGTCCAGGCACTGGGGGTGAGGGCGAGGCAGGTGCCAGCGCAGCCCCGGAGCTCCTCTTGGTGGCCATGAGGGCGCCGGGCGCTGGAGAAGCACTGGCAGAGCCACAGGAGCCCCGGGTGGCAGGCCAGCAGGCAAGGCAGGGTGAAGCCAACGACCAGCTGGTACAAGAAGTAATACAGGGTCCTTTGCCTTACAGAAACTTTGTAATTTTATGAGGTCCCATTTGTCAATTCTTGATCTTAGAGCATAAGCTATTGGTGTTCTATTCAGGAACTTTCCCCCTGTGCCCATGTTCTCAAGGGTCTTTCCTAGTTTCTTTTCTATTAGTTTCTTTTCTATTAGTGTGTCTGGTTTTATGTGGAGGTCCTTGATCCACTTGGAGTTGAACTTACTACAAGGAGATAAGGTTAGATCAATTCACATTCTTCTGTAAGTTGACCTCCAGTTGAGCCAACACCATTTGTTGAAAATGCTATCTTTTTTCAACTATATGGTTTCAGCTCCTTTGTCAAAGATCAAGTGACCATAGGTGTGTGGGTTCATTTCTGGGTCTTCAATCCTATTCCACTGATCTACCTACCTGTCACTGTACCAATACCGTGCAGTTTTTAACACTATTGCTCTGTAGTACTCCTTGAGGACTGGGATACTGGTTTCCTCAGAAGTTCTTTTACTGTTGAGAATAGTTTTAGCTATCCTGGGATTTTTGTTATTCCAGATGAATTTGAGAATTGCTCTTTCTAACTCTATAAAGAACTGAGTTGGGATTTTGAAGGGAATTGCATTGAATCTGTAGATTGCTTTTGGCAAGATGGCCACTTTTACTATATTAATCCTGCCAATCCACAAGCATGGAAGATCTTTCCATTTTCTGAGGTCTTCTTCAATTTCCTTCTTCAGAGACCTAAAGTTCCTGTCCTACAGATCTTTTACTTGTTTGGTTAGAGTCACACCAAGATTCTTTATATTGTTTGTGGCTATTGTGAAGGGTGTCATTTCTCTAATTTCTTTCTCAGGCTGCTTATCCTTTGAATATAGGAAGGCTACTGATTTGCTTGAGTTGATTTTATAGCCATCCACTTTGCTGAAGTTGTTTATCAGCTGTAGTAGTTCTCTGGGTCACTTAAGTAGACTATCATGTCATCTGCAAATAGTGATAATTTGACTTCTTCCTTTCCAATTTGTATCCCTTTGACCTCCTTATGTTGTCTAATTGTTCTAGCTAGAACGTCAAGTATTATATTGAAAAGATATGGAGAGAGAGGGCAGCCTTGTCTAGTCCCTGATTTTAGTGTGATTGCTTCAAGTTTCTCTCCATTTAGTTTGATGTTGGCTACCAGTTTGCTGTATATTGCTTTTACTATGTTTAGGTATGGGCCTTGAATTCCTGTTCTTTCCAAGACTTTTAGAATGAAAGGATGCTGAATTTTGTCAAATGCTTTTTCAGCATCTAATGAAATGACCATGTGGTTTTTTCTTTGAGTTTGTTTATGTAGTGGATTGCATTGGTGGATTTCCTTATATTGAACCATCCCTCCATCCCTGGGATGAAGCCTACTTGATCATGGTGAATGATCATTTTGATGTGTTCTTGGATTCTGTTGACAAGAATTTTATTGAGTATTTTTGCATCGATATTCATTAGGGAAATTAGTCTGAAGTTCTCTTTATTTGATGGATCTTTGTGTGGTTTTGGTATCAGCATAATTGTGGCTTCATAGACCGAGTTGGGTAGTGTTCCTTCTGTTTCTATTTTGTGGAATAGTTTAAAGAGTATTGGTGTTAGGTCTTCTTTGAAGGTCTGATAGAATTCTGCACTAAAACCATCTGGCCCTGTGCTTTTATTTGGTTGGAAGACTTTCTATAGCCCCTTCTATTTCTTTAGGGTTTATGGGACTTTTTTTAGGGGTTAGATGATCTATTTGATCCTGATTTAATTTTGGTATTTGGTATCTATCTAGGAAATTGTCCATTTCCTCCATATTCTCCAGTTGTGTTGAGTATAGGTTTTGTAGTAGGAGCTGATGATTTTTTTTAATTTCCTCAGTTTCTGTTGTTATATCTCCCTTTTAATTTCTAATTTTTTTAATTTGGATACTGTCTCTGTGCCCTCTGATTAGTCTGGCTAAGGGTTTATCTATCTTGTTGATTTTCTCAAAGAACCAGCTCCTGGTTTTGTTGATTCTTTGTATGGTTCTCTTTGTTTCTACTTAATTGATTTCAGCCCTGAGATTTATTTATGTCCTTCTTGTGTTCCTCTAACAGCATCATGACCAGTGATTTTAAATCCAAATATTGTTTTTCTGGTTTGTTGGGGGTATACAAGACTTGCTGTTGTAGGAGAATTGGGTTCAGATGCTGCCATTTTGCCTTGATTTCTGTTAGTAAAGTTCCTATGTTTGCCTTTTGCCATCTTGTTATCTCTGGCGTTAGTTGGTCCTGCTTTTACTGTCTGGTACTTGAACCTCCTGTAAGCCTGTAAGGCTATTTCTGCTCCTCTGGATGACTGGGTTTCCCCTAGATTGCTGATGGACTGCCCTACTCTTGGGTGCCTTTGGAGCCCTGGTGTGCCTTGTCCCAAGCAATGTTATACTCAGGGTTGTCTCTGTGTACCTGGTGTTGCCTGCCTTGTCTGTCTGGGAGCGAAAATGGTGGTTGGGAGCCCCTCCAAGTGTTTGCCTCTGCAGGGCAAACAACCCATGACAGGGCTAGCACACAGACAACCCGCAGAGCTACCCAGGTCTTGGGCGCAGGCAGAAGCCTTGCAGGCTGCATCCCAAGCTGTTAAACTCGGGATTTCTCTGTGTACCTGGTGTTGCCTGTCCTGTCCGTCTGGGAGCAAAGATGGCAGCCCTGGATTAGCTCTTAAGGAAGGAGCCAATGGCATGTCTTCACGTAGTAGACTCCATTCTTTTATCTGGGAGGTGACAGTTTCCTTAATGAGCCTTTAATGCTAGTGTAATAGCATTACAGAGAAGTTTTGTGTTTTCTCTATCTTTTCATAGTCATGGGAGATTTCATCTGTTGTTAACATTCTGTAAGATGGTTTGTGCTCAGCTAAAAAACACCATAACATAAATGTTTGGTGCTCAGCTAAAAAACACCATAACAAAGAATGTTCCTATTCTTTTCTATTTCTATACTCTGTGGGGTAGTATAAGACTAGGAGAGAGATGGGTAAGCTTTATCTCATCAGATAACTCAGGATAAGGGGCTTATGACCTAAGAGTTGCTGAGTTGCTCAGGCTCTGCCTTTCTGTAAGTCACCCTACATTGTGTAAAACTGGCCATACCTTTCCTGGAGAAACTCCATTTTCCAAGCATCTGTTGATTCTATTTTGAAAGCAAATACTGAGCCTGGATGATTCTGTACCTTGCAAAAGTTGTAAACACTTGAGACTCAATTATTTCCTTAAAACAAAAAGATGCTACCCTACAGATTTGTCATGGGCATATTAAGATCATATGAGGAAAACCAGAACTTATTAAAGAGAGCAGATGAGTAAAAGCACAATGCCCTGACTAGGATCCTACAAAGAGAAGGACACATTGTTGCCATGGGAACCATTCCCACAACCTGCCATCTAACCACCTGGTTTGAAGAACAAGGAACTTATAGACAATAGGCAGCAACAATAGGGCCCAGGTTAGTTGACTTGGTAGGTCTTCTTATGACTCTGGATCACAGGTGTACCCTCCATTTCTGGATCTGAGTTCATTTCCAGATGTAGTCAAGTTGAAACCAGGAATAACCATCATGTGCTACATTACCAAAACAAAGCTTGTATCTCTGGCTTGCAACAGACATTGGGCCTGTTTTTCTTAGGATTTCATTGCTGCGAAGAGACACTATGATCATGGCAATTCTAACAAAAGAAAACATTTAATTAGGGCTGGCTTGCAGTTTCAGAGGTTTAGTTCATTATCATTATTTGGAGAAGCATGGTTGTGTGCAGGCAGACATGGTACTGAAGACAGAGTTGAGAGGTCTACACATTGATCCAAGGGCAGCAGCAGGAGACAATGTCACTAGAGGTAGCTTGAACATAGGAGACCTCAAAGCCCACCCGTCTACACAGTGACACACTTCTTACAACAAGGGTTTGACTACTCCAACAAGACCATACAACCTAATAATAGTACTCCCTGTGGGACAGGCACTCAAACATGAGTCTATGGGTGCCAACATCACTCAAACCACAAGGCCCATCCCTGTACCAAAGAAAGTAACTCTAACAGGCAGGTCAAGTGGCTGCATAGGGTTACAACTATTGCTAAGTCCTGCCCTACCATAAAGTCCTTAGTTCTCTCTTTGAGAAAAACATATTGCCAGGTAGACAAAATGACCCTGAGTAGGAACCATTTGGGAAAAAGAACAACAATAGGGTACTTAAAATTCTGGAAGTATCTTTGCTGTATAAGTCTCCCATCTGCCTATGTAGCCAGACTTACAGTCTATTGTCTGTTTAAGCTATTCAAAGTGTAACCTTGGACTGGGACCTAAAAGAGACTTAAGAATGACAACATATGCAAAATGCATATGCCTAAAGTGTACATAAGTTAGTAAATCATCTATTCAATGTTACCTCCTCTTTGGGCATTAGTCACAATGTGACACATGGTTTTTTGGTTTTTGGTTTTTGTAAAGAGCTGTGTCTTCATTTTCCTGAATACATGAAACAATTTTTCATTGGGGGAAGCACTATTTTTGCAGTAATTGGAGACTTCATATTACTAGTTAATATTTCTAGATTGGAGTAAAAGCAGCTGTATTTGCCAACAGCTAGAGAACTCAGGACTACTTGGCAAATTACAGCCAATGAAAATAACATAGCATATGAATTATTGTTATCCATCAATATGACATTGTGTAAAGACACAAATATGTCTGTATCTATTTCTAACATGGCATATTTACAACAAAGAGATCTGTCAACATAACTTCACAGTAAATATATGAAATAGCAGCAATTCTTTAAATTTTTTTCACACATCTTACTTATTTTGGAGTTAAACTTTTTGAAGCATTGAAAATTGTGGAAATTATGTTCATATATTTTATTTCATGAGCTACTGCCACTTTTTAGTAGCAGTTTAGAAAAACACAAAAGTAGGGTGTATTAATAGGGCCTGGGCAGGAAGACTCTGGTGATTAGCATAGAGATGCCTCGTCAAAGATTGAGATGGGAGAGAACCTTTTAGTACATGAAATAAGCATTAAATAGAATCGCTTACCACTATACAGATTCAATGCAATACCCATCAAAATCCCAACTCAATTCTTCACAGAGTTAGAAAGAGCAATTATCAAATTCATCTGGAACAACAAAAAACCCAGGATAGCTAAAACTATTCTCAGCAACAAAAGAAAATCTGGGGGAATCAGTATCCCTGACCTCAAGCAATACTACAGAGCAATAGTGTTAAAAACTGCATGGTATTGGTACAGTGACAGGCAGGAGGATCAATGGAAAAGGATTGAAGATCCAGAAATGAACCCACACACCTATGGCCACTTGATCCTCGACAAAGAGGCTGAAAACATCCAATGGAAAAAAGATAGCCTTTTCAACAAATGGTGCTGGTTCAACTGGAGGTCAGCATGCAGAAGAATGCGAATTGATCCATCCTTGTCTCCTTGTACTAAGCTCAAATCCAAATGGATCAAGGACCTCCACATAAAGCCAGACACTCTGAAGCTAATAGAAAAGAAATTGGGGAAGACCCTTGAGGACATCGGTACAGGGAGAAAGTTTCTGAACAGAACACCAATAGCGTATGCTCTAAGAGCAAGAATTGACAAATGGGACCTCATAAAATTACAAAGTTTCTGTAAGGCAAAGGACACCATCAAGAGGACAAATCGGCAACCAACAAATTGGGAAAAGATCTTCACCAATCCTACATCAGATAGAGGGCTAATATCCAATATATATAAAGAACTCAAGAAGTTAGACTCCAGAAAACCAAACAACCCTATTAAAAAATGGGGTACAGAGTTAAACAAAGAATTCTCACCTGAAGAACTTCGGATGGCGGAGAAACATCTTAAAAATGCTCAACTTCATTAGTCATTAGGGAAATGCAAATCAAAACAACCCTAAGATTTCATCTTACACCAGTCAGAATGGCTAAGATTAAAAATTCAGGAGACAGCAGGTGTTGGAGAGGGTGTGGAGAAAGAGGAACACTCCTCCACTGCTGGTGGGGTTGCAAATTGGTACAACCACTCTGGAAATCAGTCTGGCGGTTCCTCCGAAAACTGGGTACCTTACTTCCAGAAGATCCTGCTATACCACTCTTGGGCATATACCCAGAAGACTCCCCACCATGTAATAAGGATACATGTTCTACTATGTTCATAGCAGCCCTATTTGTAATTGCCAGATGCTGGAAAGAACCCAGGTATCCCTCAACAGAAGAGTGGATGCAAAAAATGTGGTATATCTACACAATGGAGTACTATTCAGCCATTAGAAACAATGAATTTATGAAATTCTTAGGCAAATGGATGGAGCTAGAGAATATCATACTAAGTGAGATAACCCAGACTCAAAAGGTGAATCATGGTATGCACTCACTAATAAGTGGATATTAACCTAGAAAACTGGAATACCCAAAACATAATCCACACATCAAATGAGGTACAAGAAGAAAGGAGGAGTGGCCCCTGGTTCTGGAAAGACTCAGTGAAACAGTATTCAGCAAAACCAGAACGGGGAAGTGGGAAGGGGTGGGTGGGAGGACAGGGGAAGAGAAGGGGGTTTGCGGGACTTTCGGGGAGTGGGGGGGCTAGAAAAGAGGAAATCATTTGAAATATAAATAAATTATATCGAATAAAAAAAAAAGAAAAAAAAAAAGAAAAAAAAATAGAATCGCTTACAATAGTAGAAAAGACAAAAAGTGGGGAATACATAGAACACTTGAAGTTTTAGTGAAAGAAAACAACTAAAATTAATTATGAGTTATTGTATGATGAGTAGCTAGTTAGACACTAGTAAGCTGAATGGTCAGTGGGGATGGACTTCAGCATCACAATCTGCTTCAGCTACCTTGGTTTATGTATATCTGTGACTGGTTAAAAGATCTTTCCTCCTACTTTCCTATTTGGGGGATAATCAATTCTACTTATACTTCTGCTACATGTATGCTAACCTAACTCAGTGCTTCCTTCAAAAGGTAATTGTACTCAGCAATGATTTTTAGGATATCTCTGGTTTTGTGTCATAAGGTCAATAGATTTTCTTTATCAAATCAAAGAAGTAATAGCAGACATCACATGGTAGTCACTACTGGTTTTGAGGCACTAATTTTGCAGAATGTACTATTTGGTTCTAAAGGAGAATATACATTATATTTACACACACACACACATATATATTTTAAATATATTATCAATATTATATATTAATTATATTAACTCCATAAATATTTATATATATTTGTATATATTTGATGAAGGGCCTAATGAAGACCTACAGTGTTTTTGGAGCACCTTAAATATGATATTTCTCAATAATCAGTTTGATGAGATCAAGAATACCCGAACGGTGGGCATATGGGCATGTCTTTTGGGGGATTATATTGACCAAGAAGACTGAGGCAGGAAGACACACTCACTGTGGTGGCAGCATTCTCTGGGTTAAGATACTGAAAGGTATAAAAGAGGAAAGCAAGCTGAGCACAAGAATTCATTAGGTTTTTTTTTTTTTTTTTTACTTTTTACTCTAGATGCAATATTACTAGCTGCTTCAACCCCCTACAACTGTGACTTCCCCAAGATGATGTGCTGCAACTTCAAAGCAGGAGCCCAGATAAACTCTTCTTACTTAAGTTGTTTTTGGTGGGGCACTTAATCATGCTTATTAGTAAATCTTGGCATGTGATACAGCTTCCTTTCATCTGAAAGGCCCACAAAGATGCAGAATTAAACCTTTAACAATTAAATGGAGGTGTTTGAAGGTATGGGGGAAATGAGAGAATGAATTACCAGATACTTAGGAAAGAAAGGATGAAATGTCACCATTAACTCCCACAGAAATAGAGAAAAATTCTTATATTTTTGATTTTTAAATATGTGATTTTGCCAGAGCCTGGCAGTCAGTCAGTGTAGGAACCACAACTGGGGGAGTGAGGATGATTATGGGAAAGGCAGAAGATGCAAGAGACAGGTATGGGAGGGCTGCTGGTTAATACCATGCCAGTGAGCAAGTGTATTTTCTCAGTGTCTTTTAAAGGCAAGCAACACAAGGCATGACCAATTCCAGGAAGATAAACAGTGACTACAGATGCTTATGCTTATGTGGTGAGTTTATGGTACACAGTTTCTATGTTTGACTAAAGCCATTTCCTTCAGGCTTGGATAGCCTCTCAAGGACGAGTGCATAAGCAGCGGAACTTGGCAGGGAATAATGCATGTCTTAAAAACAAACGTTAAGCGGCAGACTCATTCATGAGTAATCACAAGCAAGAAGTCAGACTAAGTTAACTCTGGATGTACTCCCCACATGTCCCACTTTTTTTTTTATCTATACAAGGCAAAGCTGTCCCAGCTACTGGCACTGAAAGACTGGGACTGTCTTAGGCATCCCCTCAAGAAGTATGGACCTTACCTGTCATCAGTACATGAATCCTAGCATTCATGCCTTGTCTTAGGTTGATCTACCTCTGAGAGAATCTTACCCATGTCTTTTATCTATAAGAGGCACTTTATCAGTCATGGAGCAGAAAGTTGTGCCTATCTTAGGTTGCCATCTGAAAACACGGCTCTCACCCATCCTTGGTACTCAAATAATCTTGTATTTGTGGTCTGTCTTAGGTTGAGAAGGTTTTTAAGGTTGGGCAGTGGAGGTGCACACCTTTGATCCCAGCACTTGGGAGGCAGAGGCAGGTGGATTTCTGAGTAAGAGGCCAGCCTAGTGTACGGAGTGAGTTCCAGGACAACCAGGACTACACAGAGAAATCCTTTCTCAAAAAACAAAAACAAAAACAAAAAACAAAAAACAAAAAACAAAACAAAAAAAAAGAAAGAAAGAAAAAGAGAAGTTTTTTAGATAATTTTACCCTTCTGCTAGGGAAGATGTTGGAGCATAAACTTATGTGACTCTTCTTTGACATCTGTAAAAGTTCTGGTGATTCATATCAAGAGAGCAGGTAATAGATGTATGAGATGATGTAAACAAGAGAGATGTAAACAAAGACCATGAAGGAGAAATGGCCTGGAACTTTTTCAAAGTATCATTTGTAATGCTAGCAGCATCAAAAGAAAAGAAAAAAGGCCTTGCATTTCTTTCTTTCTTTCTTTCTTTCTTTCTTTCTTTCTTTCTTTCTTTCTTTCTTTCTTTCTTTCTTTCTTTCTTTCTTTCTTTCTTTTTTTTTTTTTGGATTTGGTTTTTTTGAGACAGGGTTTCTTTGTATAGCCCTGGCTGTCCTGGAACTCACTCTGTAGACCAGGCTGGCCTCGAACTCAGAAATCTGCCTGCCTCTGCCTCCCAGAGTACTAGGATTACAGGCGTGTGCCACCGCCGGCTGGCTGGCTTTGCATTTCTTAAACTTACAACCTCCTTATGAAGGACTAACAAATCTAAAGAAGTATTAGTATGCCAAATTATTATGCCAAATACCTTTAAGGATTTTTTTTTCTGATCCAATTATACTGACTCTCATTATACATTTTTTGAAGTTATACAAAGCCATAGATATCAAGCATGCCATTCTAAATGGCTTCTGACTTTCATTCCTGGTACCTCACTCCCATGGTCTGCACTGTATCATATAATGCATCAAATCTTTGTTCTAGCCGTCTATCTAAATTCTTGTATGCTCAGGGCTTCTGTTACATTTTCTGCAAGATGATTAACAAAACTAGCTGTACCTCTTGTGCTAAAGCTAATACAGATGTGTAAAGTGTTATGAGAGCAACAACACTGGCAATGATCAGCCCAACTGTTTGCTCCTTGACAGAGCATAATCTAGTTCTTCCAATATTGGTAAGCCTTTCTCTGAATACTAGGGTTCAGATAAATTTATAGGAATCGTAATAAAATCTGGTTGATGTGCTACCATTACAGATTGACCATCATCCAGGACACAAACCCAATTGGACAAAAGACAATTAAAACAAGAAACATTGCTTCCTATCCCCATGGCTGTGGGCCTCAACAAGGGCCACCCACAAGGTAACAAAGAATGTCAGTAAGCCGCTGCCAAGACATATCCGGTGCTGCAGGCACCCCACCAAGCACACCAAGTTTGTGCAGGACATGATCAGGGAAGTGTGTGGCTTCACGCCCTACAGCGAGTGGTCAAGAGGTGCGACATGGAGCTGCTCAAAGTGTCCAAGGTCAAGTGCACACTCAAGTTCATCAAGAAGAGGGTGCGCACACACATCTGGGCCAAGAGAAAGCAGGAGGAGCTGAGCAGCATGCTGGCAGCCATGAGGAAGGAAGCTGGCAAAAAGGATTGATGAACCCTCCCCCAATAAAAGATCATTCCATGCCGCAGTGGCTCCAGTAGACTCTGTAAGACAAAGTTTTACAGACTGAGGCGAGAAATGTCTCCTGGAGCTCTCCAGAACACCTCTATTCAGAAGCTGAAAATCTCACTTGACAATTTGCTTTGCTCCTACACTCTCCCGCTTCTTAGTAGCCGGGACTAAGAAAAACCAAGCAAATTAAGATGTAAAAGAATCCATTGTGAAGTAAGTCACTAGCCAGAAAATTCTGCAACACTTTGCTCCAGTTGTTTATGTAAATACATTTACCTCACAAAAGTATATAAATGAAGTATGGCTCTGACACTATGGTATGAAAAGCATTAATTAGCACAGTGGTATAAATATATTTTACCTGTCTTGACTGTATATTGGCTTATAAGTCATTGGACATAATTTAAAAGATATAATGATATTAAGAAGAGGTTAGCTTAACCAGTGACATGCGAAAAGTACAAGTTTCTTTTGTTATTTGACCCTCATACAATGTCCTTGCAGGAAAGGTGGGTTTGGGTCTGGTCTTAGACAATAGGCTCAGATTAGAAGATATTTTTATCTGAATAACCTTATACAAGGTCCTTGCCCGAACAGGTGGGTGTTGGGCAAATTAGAAAGAATTTACATTTGAGTTGGTACAAAGCTCAGAGCTGCCTCAATGGAAGCTTATGAGGAACTGCTTTTGTCTTGCAGACCCCACCTGGGGGGGGGGGTCTTTGGCCAAAACAACATTCTTAACTTATCCAGGTGTGATTCAGGATGCAGTTTATACTTATTACTCATGGAGACTCAGTGTATGGGAGTTTGACAATATGTCCTTTAAAGTTTCTTTAAAAGTTTATATCAAGAAGATTGATGTTGTCTGTGTTTGAGCTTCTAAATTTGTTACACGGAAAAACATTTTACCTGGTTGATTTTATACTTCCTTGTGCCAAATGGTTATGCTAATTGTTCCTTGTGCCTGCTTTACTGGATACAACTTTTGATATGTAAATGTCAATCCCTCATGCTTAAAGGCTTATGCCTCAAAATCAGAAAAATACATTCAGATTCAAACCACCTCTGTGTGCGTGGTTTTGTCTGTCTATCATCTCCCCGAACCTGTGCCTTTTCCTGAAATCCGAAAGTTCCCCCTCGCATCTAAATCTTACTGGCTGGGACCTTCCCCTGGCAGTTCCAAAAACAAAACAAAACAAAACAAGAAACATTGAACTCATTATCATAGTTAATATGTTTTCAATTAGTAAAAGATTAGGTGGAGTAGTACAGGATGTTACATTTACCTTGACCTCTAAACTGTTTCAATTTGCAAAGATAACATCACACAAGGCAGCTGCCAATTTCCAACTATGTCTCTGAAGATGCCCAGAACCAGCCCTCCAAGTGCCCATTATCATTTCCTATTGTCCAATATTGGAATGATTTCCAGACCAGTCCATGACTGATTTGGTATAACTGGTCACATTAAAGGATTAATGGGGGTCATTATAACAACTTCTCCATTTGATAATTTGTTGAAGGCAAGTCCCACAGTCTCCACCTCCTCTGTCCCCCGAAATCTAGAAACCTGTGGCAAGGCAGTCCAGTCTGAGATACAGGCCTTCCCATCTTAATATGTTGCATTTTAGTCTTAGGTATTCTTCCAACTCTGAGGGTGCACAGAAACACATCCAGCATTGGTACTATTTCTAGTAAAAGCAAATCAGTAGACCCTGACCCATAGCAATGTAATTCATCAATTAGGAATTCTTTTTACTCTCGGAAGCAAGGAAATTCTAACAGCTGAGCATTATTAGAGGACAAAAGTACTTCTGGCCTTGACATACAGAAGGATATGCATAGCAAAGGTGTGTCAGGAACATATGTCCAATACAGTTTCCCTGTCACCATTGTCAAGGCACTCAGAAAGATCACAACCAGTATCATTCTTTGTCCCAGCATCAACATGTCTTACCAGTCACTCTGGCAGCCACCACACTCCTTCAGCATCCTGAAAAAAAACCCCACAAACATGCCCTCTTCCCCGTATTAATACCAGATCAAGACCATGCCAGATGACAGTAAGCAGCATTCACCTCAGCATAAGAATGCCTAGTTGTAGGGTGCCATACACTTTCAGCAGCAGACAGTCCCTTGGCATCCAAGGCCAAAAAATTCAAAGTAAAATTTTGTGGTGAAGAGATAGATATACAACCCCCCCTTTTTAATTTTTTTTTATTACTGATATATTAGAGCTCCATGGGCTCATTCCATAATTCCCTGTCCTTGTGGACATGTGAAATTATGTATAAGGATTATAATTTATATTTTACTGATTTAATTCATATTTTAACATATAGAATTAATATTTAATACCTATGATTTATATTTACGGTATATTAACATAAACAAACAATATTCAATGTATATCATTTATATTTAACTTTTATAATTTATGTTTAATGTATAATTTATACTTAATGTGGATAATTTATATACACATGTGAAAGACCCCTGAGGATGGGAGACCCTCACTCAAATCTTGGGATGAAATGACACCCAAGGAATTCACAGGAGACTGTTTTTGATGTAAACGCACGAGGTTTATTTGGGAGAAACCAGTGCACTAGGGTCATCTCATAACCACACAGGGCCAGAGGAGATCGACACCCAGTAACTGGAGTCAGGGGTATTAAAAGGGAAAAATCACAAGTCATGGGGTGGAGGAAAAAGAAAATAATTCACAAGATAAGGGGTAAAGGACACAACTCACCAGGCAAGGGGTGGAGGACAAATTATGTATGGAATGGGGAAGTACAGAAAGAGGAAATCAGGCAATAATTTATGCCTTAAGTAAGGCTAGAGATTATCTGGAGCAAACATCCTTGGGGCATGGTATAGTTAAACATTGTAAAGATAGTCACAAGGCAAGTCATTCAGACATTCTTTTTTGGTCAGCTAGTTCCTGAAACAGGGTGCCTCAGGATCAGTTAAGCAAATGTTGGCTATTTCCGAGGGCAGGGTGTACTTGACCTCAGAGGCTTGTTTGTTAGGGGCCTAAAAACCTTTACGTTTTTGAGTTGGGGGTCTCTCACATGCATGCAGTTATTATACATGTTCCAATGTATATAAATTCTAACTTGCATGATATATGTTTGTTTATATAATTTATATTTGGGGCTACCTGCTAGATTGGATCAGAATAATTAGGTATACTTACCTTGAGTCCATTTGATCTATGACAGGCAGGTCCAGGTTTTAGGACTGTTGATTCCTTGAAGTTTATGTGAACTTCAGTGTACAAAAGGATGCACATTAGTATTTACGATTGTATTGAAACCTATATTTTAGAACTATAGTTAACAAATGTCTGTTAAACAGCAGGAATGGACTCCTGCCTTTGAGACTTAGTAAAAGCTATAGGCTTGGGTAAAAAGGCACAAAAAAAATTTTCCTCAATCCAGAAGACTAGATACACAGAGATTTTTTTACATGAAAAGAAGCATCTTTAAATACACTAACAGCTTAATGACATACCTGAAAGCCCAGGAACAAAAAGAAGCTATTTCACCCAGGAGGTGTAGAAGGCAGGAAATCATCAAACTCGGCCCGAAATCAATCAAGTAGAAACAAAGAGAACCATACAAAGAATCAACAAAACCAGGAGCTGGTTCTTTGAGAAAATCAACAAGATAGATAAACCCTTAGCCAGACTAATCAGAGGGCACAGAGACAGTATCCAGATTAACAAACTTAGAAATGAAAAGGGAGATATAACAACAGAAACTGAGGAAATTCAAAAAATAATTAGATCCTACTACAAAATCCTATATTCAACACAACTGGAGAATCTGGAGGAAACGGACAATTTCCTTGACAGATACCAAATACCAAAACTAAATCAGGATCAAATAGATCAACTAAACAGTCCCATTACACCTGAAGAAATAAAAAGGGTCATAGAAAGTCTCCCAACCAAAAAAAGCACGGGACCAGATGGCTTCAGCGCAGAGTTCGATCAGACCTTCATAGAAGACCTAACACCAATACTCTTCAATCTATTCCACAAAATAGAAACAGAAGGAACTCTACCCAACTCGTTCTATGAAGCCACAATTACGCTGATACCAAAACCACACAAAGATCCAACAAAGAAAGAGAACTTCAAGCCAATTTATCTTATGACTATTGATGCAAAAATACTTAATAAAATTCTTGCCAACCGAATCCAAGAACACATCAAAACGATCATCCACCATGATCAAGTAGGCTTCATCCCAGGGATGCACGGATGGTTCAATATAAGGAAATCCATCAATGCGATCCACTACATAAACAAACTCAAAGAAAAAAACCATATGATCATCTCATTAGATGCAGAAAAAGCATTTGACAAAATTCAGCATCCTTTCATGCTAAAAGTATTGGAAAGAACAGGAATTCAAGGCCCATACCTAAACATCATTAAAGCAATATACAGCAAACCAGCAGCCAACATCAAACTAAATGGAGAGAAACTTGAAGCAATCCCACTAAAATCAGGGACTAGACAAGGCTGTCCTCTCTCTCCATATCTTTTCAATATAGTACTTGAAGTTCTAGCTAGAGCAATTAGAAAACATAAGGAGGTCAAGGGGATACAAATTGGAAAGGAAGAAGTCAAATTATCACTATTTGCAGATGACATGATAGTCTACTTAAGTGACCTGAAAACCTCCACCAGAGAACTCCTACAGCTGATAAACAACTTCAGCAAAGTGGCTGGTTATAAAATCAACTCAAGCAAATCAGTTGCCTTCCTATACTCAAAGGATAAGCAGGCTGAGAAAGAAGTTAGGGAAATGACACCCTTCACAATAGCCACAAACAATATAAAGTATCTTGGTGTGACTCTAACCAAACAAGTTAAAGATCTATATGACAAGAACTTCAGGTCTTTGAAGAAGGAAACCGAAGAAGACCTCAGAAAATGGAAAAATCTGCCATGCTCGTGGATCGGCAGGATTAATATAGTTAAAATGGCCATCTTGCCAAAAGCGATCTACATATTCAATGCTATCCCCATCAAAATCCCAACTCAGTTCTTCACAGAGTTAGAAAAAGCAATTTTCAAATTCATCTGGAATAACAAAAAACCCAGGATAGCTAAAACTATTCTCAACAACAAAAGAAATTCTGGGGGAATCAGTATCCCTGACTTCAAGCAATACTACAGAGCAATAGTGTTAAAAACTGCATGGTATTGGCACAGTGACAGACAAGTGGACAAATGGAATAGAATTGAAGATCCAGAAATGAATCCACACACCTATGGTCACTTGATCTTCGACAAAGGAGCCAAAAACATCCAGTGGAAAAAAGATAGCCTTTTCAACAGATGGTGCTGGTTCAATTGGAGGTCAGCATGCAGAAGAATGCAAATTGATCCATTCTTATCTCCATGTACTAAACTTCACTCCAAGTGGATCAAGGACCTCCATGTAAAACCAGACACACTGAAACTAATAGAAAAGTAGCTGGGGAAGACCCTTGAGGACATGGGCACAGGGGAAAAGTTCCTGAACAGATCACCAATAGCTTATGCTATAAGACCAAGAATTGACAAATGGGACCTCATAAAATTGCAAAGTTTCTGTAAGGCAAAGGACACTGTTAAAAGGACAAAATGGCAACCATCAAATTGGGAAAGGATATTCCCTAACCCCACATCTGATAGAGGGCTAATATCCAATATATACCAAGAACTCAAGAAGTTAGACCCCAGGGAACCAAATAACCCTATTAAAAAATGGTGTACAGATCTAAACAAAGAATTTTCACCTGATGAAATTCAGATGGCCGAGAGGCACCTTAAGAAGTGCTCAACATCATTAGTCATTAGGGAAATGCAGATCAAAACAACCCTGAGATTTCACCTTACACCAGTCAGAATGGCTAAGGTCAAAAACTCAGGAGACAGCAGGTGTTGGCGAGGATGTGGAGAAAGAGGAACACTCCTCCACTGCTGGTGGGGCTGTAAGATAGTACAACCACTTTGGAAATCAGTCTGGAGGTTCCTCAGAAAACTGGACATGAGACTTCCGGAGGACCCTGCTATACCTCTCCTGGGCATATACCCAAAGGATTCCCCAGCATGCAATAAAGACACATGCTCCATTATGTTCATAGCAGCCTTATTTATAATAGCCAGAAGCTGGAAAGAACCCAGATGCCCCTCAAAGGAGGAATGGATACAGAAAATGTGGTATATTTACACAATGGAATACTACTCAGCAATTAGAAACAATGAATTCACAAAATTTTTAGGCAAATGGTTTGATTTGGAAAATATCATCCTAAGTGAGGTAACCCAATCACAAAAGAATACACATGGAATGCAATCTCTGATAAGTGGATATTAATTAGCCCAGAAACCCTGAATACCCAAGGCACAAATTACATAACAAATGATGCCCATGAAGAAGTATGGAGAAGGTCCTGATCCTAGAAAGGATTGATCTAGCATTGGAAGGGAATATAAGGACAGAGAAAAAGGAGGGAGGTGATTGGAGAAGGGATGGAGAGAAGAAGGTTTATGGGACATATGGGGGAAGGGGGGATCCGGGAAAGGGGAAATCATTTGGAATGTAAACAAAGAATATAGAAAATAAAAATATTTAAAAAAAAGAAGCATCTTTAAGTTTATATTCAGAAGACAACCAAAGGGAAATTAAAATCTTGAGCTTGTGACTGAATTGTAAGCATCAAGTGTTCCATTAGCCTATCAGAACTCCATTGATCAATATTAAAATTCTGAACTTTGAAATGACAGTGGTATGTGAAGGGAATATGAAACGGTTCCCATTTTTAACCTTAAATCATTTCTATATCTCTATAATTTGCATGTATATACCTTAAAACATCTTCTTAGACCCTCCAACATTTATAACTTGCATTTATCAACTTTAAACATCTTTACAGTAGGACTCTGTGAAGGCTCTTCTACCTTCCATGGACACCATGGGCTGACATAGCTGACAGTTGTCCCTAGCTTAGGGTACAACACCAGAGCTTCATCCTGAACATATCTGTGGTACAGGCTGGCTGTCATCATCCCTTTGGGCTCATTCTCCATTAAGTTGTCGGAGTCATCACCTTGAGTTCTTATTTTGAAAATTTCTTGACACACATCCCTCCGATACTGATTGCAACCATTTCTACTGTTAAAGCACAGGTCCTGAAAAAAGTCACTTAAAGGACCACATATTCTTTATTACCCTCCATTTCCCTGCAATTCCTTCTGAATCCCAGCCCACCCCTGTATACAGAGATCACTCACATCAGTGTCATAACCTTTAGCATAACAATTAGCTATTATATGAGATAACAGAGGCCTGAGCACAACTCTGTCTAGCTTCTTCCTATGTGTCTGAGTGTAGCATGAGGAACAACCATGCTTCTCCACACTGTGCTGAGCACACTGTCCTAGCAATTGGGAGTTTATACATGTGGTGAGAGTGCCATCTTATTAACATAGCCAAAACATAATAAAATCATCCTGTCTCTTTTAATAGTGTGTATTTGTAGAAGAAGATTTGTGATGTCATTCAATATCATCTACTTGAATTTTCACACATATGGATGTGGGCCTGCAGACATGAGTGCACATACAAAATGAAACATGCATATTAGTATAGAATGAGAGGGGATGATGCTGCCATGATGTTTCCTGTGATAGTGACATTGATGTTTGTCCCATATTGAGGCAGCATACAAATGGAAAGATTGCTATTGCCAGGGACTGAAGTCCTCAAGGAAGATCAGACATCATTACCAGGAATGCTTTGTCTCCTTCCCTGGACAAGCTATTAGTGATGGTCAAATGTGGTCATGGCAACAGCACTGCTTCCTCCTTCCTGTCCTAGGCTGAAGGCTAGAGTCCTGGTCCAGATACACCTGTGTGGCATCATTCCAAGCCCTCTCTCCCTGGTGAGGGGAGCTTTCTGAATCTGCTTTCTTCAGTGGTCAGTACTATTGCTATGAGACTTCTGATAATTACTGCTTCTAGTTCTTAGAATGAGCTGTCCTCAGGCAGAATACTCATGTCTCTCACTATGTTTAGTCTCCCTATCTCGTAAGGATCCCAATAAAAAAAGTGTCTCACATGAGTAAGTTATTCACATGATGGTAGTGTCCTTCCCAGAAAACAGCCCAAACCTTTGCAGACACACATGCTTGTTGTGAATCACAGCCCTTTTGCTGGACTCTGAGCTGTCCTCAGGCTAAGAACACTATTGTTACTAGGACAAGGATTTACCCTGTGAGGTCATAGAGGCCTCATCTCAGTCACTCTGAGAATAACAAGGAACATCCAATACTCAGTCATCTACCAGCTTGGTCCATCCTGTTCTCTACACAACTGTTTCAAGCAACTTTGAACACACTTAGATTGGAAAATTAGCTGGAAGTGTTTCTCAGAGACCTTCCTGAGAATCACCCACATTTGTATCTTGGCAGGTCTCCATACTTTGAAAAGTAATGATGTCTTTGAGAGGAGGAAAGTGAACATTGCTGTTTCGTCAACTCAAATGTTTGAACCTCATCCTCTGGCTCATTGTCTCAGATTCTCTATTGCGAGCATGATGTATTGCTGCCCCTCAGTCTGCAGGGTGCCATCTTCTGCCCCTTATATCTAAAAGTAACCATACATATCTTGTTTCCTGCCTCACCTCTGTGCACCATTAATATTTTAGCTTGAGTTAATTTGCGGGTTATTAGCTGAGTGCTTGCCCACAATGTCAGTGACTCTTGGTTTTGAATGGAACAATCCAAAACTACACAGATAAATAGTGAGTAAACATGTACAGTGTTAATTATCATAATACACTACATTGCAGGCAGAGCACAGCTTGTGAGGTACAGGTGTCCTAGGAACAGCTACTTTTACTTGTCCCAACCTCAATAGGTTTTTCACCTGAATAAGTGTGACAGTGAATGAGCAGGTTGTCCAGACATGCTCAGAGCCCTCTGTCCCCATGTGTTTGTGGGTTACTCAGTGGTGGGCTGGGTTTGTTGTTTCTCCTTTGACCTGAGATTCTTTGGGAAGTCCATGCTTTCCATGTGCTGGAGATGCATGCTATCAATCATTAGGTTTCCATTCTTCCTCCTGATGGGGGTGGCAGATCTGAACCATGGCTGGCACTCATAGCTCGTGATTGCTGGGCACCCATGCCTGTCGGCCATTGTGTTCTCTCTGTAGTGACCCAGAATACTGTAAGTTCAGTGGTCACTTGTAAAAACCTTTAAACCTTTAGCTGAATTATCCAAGCTCTGTCCTTGGAGACAGTTCCTGGCCTGAGGATATTTTATTCCATAAAATATCACACTGTATTGTTTGCATTCATACATGAATATATGTATAACATGACTCATGAACATGAGGACCCTATGTGTGTCATTTGGAGACTGTGGGACGTCAGAGTGTCTGACGGAAGGACTGGCTTACAGCAGTTGAAGGTGTAGCCATTGTTATGTCCTGAACCTGGCTGTGTGTTGTCTATATCATAGACTCATTTTGGCTCTAGCTGGCTGTCCACTGTGGAACACAGGTTATATATGGCAATATTTGGATGCAGACATACTTGTATCATTTATTTCTGTGAGAAATTGTCCTCTCTATCCAAGACATCAGCCTCTATTTGGGGTGAAAGAACAAATTCTGGCCATTCCCAATTCATGAGTGCTGCACTCAGGAACTCACAGCATCTTGGTTACCAACATAAGACTCGTACAAGATCAAACCAGTCAATGTTCCAGCGTTGAGGGCAGAGGGGCTTATGAGCCCTAATTGTTAGCTGAGGAGCTGTGAACAGTTGATGGTTTCTGCTGAAGAAGTTAGTGGGGTTTGTTTTTTGTTTTTTTGTTTTTTGTTTTTTGTTTATATGTTCTTGGTCATAGCCAGTTAATATCTCTCAGCAATTTTAAAAAATCATTAAGAGTTGGTATTGATCTCTCCTAATTTATACATTCTGTAGTTGAATTTTCTGTAAACCTATCTTATATTCTAGATAACTGATATAGTCTTTGTATTTTTTTTTTTTTAGGAACAATTTGTAATCCCCAGCAAGGCAAAATTCTCTTTAGTTCTTCTTCTAAGGTATCTGCATCTGAATCAGCCAGTAAGGTATCACCCATATAATGATGAATTATAGATTGAGGAAACAGTTTATCTATCATTTCTCATGGCTTTTGTACAAAGTATTGGCACAAGGTAGATCTGTTTAATATTCTTTGTGGTAAGATTTCCCAGTGATATCTCTTTATTGGACAGCTATTATTATAAGTAGGTACTGATAAAGCAGACCTTTCCCTATCATGCTAATGCAAAGAGATTATGAAAAGCAATCTTATAAATTAATTAATATCATAGGCCATATAACAAAGAAGAAGGAAATGGGATCCCAGGGTGCAAATTGCCCATTGGCTGAATCATCTTATCTATGGCTCTTAAATCTGTTAACATCCTCCATTTTCCTGATTTCTTTTTTATAACAAACATGAGTATTCCACGGGCAGGTAGATTCTTCGGTATATCGAGCATTTAGCTGCTTCTGTACCAGCTAGTCTAGTACTTGTAAGTTTTCTAATGTCAAGGATTATTGTTCCACCAACACAGGTTGGTCAGCCATTGCAAAGGTAGATCGACTGGTAGTTTTGAAAGACTAACACCTGTTGTGTCCTGCTTATGGACAACCTGGACAGTCTGTGACTATTCTTGATATTACATTTTAATATTTTTCTCAGAAGCATTTTTTATTTTATGGTTTGTTTTTTGAAACAATTTTTTCAAAACAAAATTATTATTTTTTCATTACATATGGCTTTAATTTTCCTATTTGTCCTTCTGGAAAATACACTCATCCCATCTTGCACTTTGTTTTACCTGTGATAAAGTTCCAGTCCCTAGAAGGTGAATATTTACCTCCAGTCTAGATGTCAAAATTTTGGTGAAATTATTGCTACATCTGTTCCTATGACTACTAACCCTTAAATTTCAGTGCTACTTATTTGTAATTTTAGCTTTGGTCTCTGATCATTTATAGAAGTTTTACAAAATACTTGTTTTTGCTCTCTCCTGAAGAGCTGTTCTGTCCTTGACTATATCCAGAGCAGTATTATTCTTAACAACAAGCATTAAATCTTTCAATTGCTCTGTAGATGAGTTTCTCCAATGCCAACAAGGAACAATTGAATCAAATTTTATATTGAAGCCTTTGGAGACCCCTTAGGGCATTTCTCAATGTCAAAGGGTTACCTTACCTGTCCCTTGTTGATCTGCATTGATTAGTCCAATGCTGGCCTTTGCCACATTTTTCTGTATACTCCAGAAGGCTGTATACTCTTCTTAGTGGATTATCTCTTTAAAAAGCATTGTTTCTAGAAATTACTTGCCTAGACTCCCTCTTCAAATTACCTTGCTTACTCACAATCAAAACATCTGGATTTTTCTTAAAACTCTTAGAAATTACTTTTATCAGAGTAGAATCATAAACGAGATCCAATATCAGTTATACTTCTAATCCATTCCTCTATTAATGCAGATCTTGCTTTATAGGTCTAATCACACCGTTTGCATTCTGAATTAGCATTTTCCAAAGCCAAAGATCTAATTAATATTTGTCTGGCTTCTAAATTCGATACTATTCTATTTATAGCTGAAGTTGATCTTTGCAACAACAACAAAAAATCAGTGAAGGCTTCTATTGGACCTTGTATAATTTTTTTCAGTGTAATAAAATAACTTTATTATCCAAGATGTCAAAAATTAAAGTATAAATGAAGACAATATGAGTTCTGTTGTGAATACTTTTCTTTTTTTATTAGATATTTTCTTTATTTATATTTCAAATGTTATCCCCTTTCCTGATTTCCCCTCTGAAAACACCTTATCCCATCCCCTCCTCCCTGTGCTCAACAACCCACCACTCAGGGTTCCTTGTCCTGGTATTCCACTGTACTGGGGCATAGAGCCTTCTCAGGAGCAAGGGCTTCTGCTCCCTTTGATGTCCAACAAGGCCATCCTCTGCTATGCAGCTGGAGCTATGGTTCCCTCCATGTATACTCTTTGGTTGATAGTTTAGTCCCTGGGAGCTCTGGAGGCACTGGTTGGTTCATATTGTTCCTCTTAAGAGACTGAAAGTTCATTCAGCTTCTTTGATGCTTTCTCTAGTTCCTCCATTGGGAACCTTGTGCTCAGTCCAATGGTTGGCTGAAAGCAACCACCTCTTGTCAGGCAATGGCAAAGCCTCTCACAAGACAGTTATATCAGGCTCCTGTCAGCAAGTGCTTGTTGGCATCCATATTAGGGTCTGGGTTTGGTGACAGTAAATGTGATGGATCCCCAGGTAGGACAGTCTCTGGATGGCCTTTCCTTCAGTCTCTGCTCCATGCTTTGTCTCTGTATCTCCTCCCATAGGTAGTTTGTTCCCCGTTCTAAGAAGAACCAAAGTATCCATATTTTGGTCTTCCTTCTGGAGTTTTGTTTGATCTGTGAATTGTATCCTGGATATTTCAAGCTTCTGAGCTAATATCCACTTATCAGTGAATGCATACCATATATGTTCTTTTGCAACTGGATTACCTCACCCAGGATGATATTTTCTAGTTCCATCCATTTGCTGAAGAATTTCATGGAATCATTGGTTTTTTTTTTTTAATGATTACTTTTACTTTTTAAATTTTTTTTTATTTTTTTTATTCGATATATTTTTATTTACATTTCAAATGACTTCCCCTTTTCTAGCCCCCCCACTCCCCAAAAGTCCCATAAGCCCCCTTCCCTCCCCCCTGTTCTCCCACCCAACCCTTCCCACTTCCCTGTTCTGGTTTTGCCCTATACTGCTTCACTGAGTCTTTCCAGAAAAAGGGGCCACTCCTTCATTCTTCTTGTACCTCACTTGATGTGTGGATTATGTTTTGGGTATTCCAGTTTTCTAGTTTAATATCCACTTATTAGTGAGTGCATACCATGATTGATCTTTTGAGACTGGGTTACCTCACTTAGTATGATGTTCTCCAGCTACATCCATTTGCCTAAGAATTTCATGAATTGTTTCTAATGGCTGAATAGTACTCCATTGTGTAGATATGCCACATTTTTTGCATCCACTCTTCTGTTGAGGGATACCTGTGTTCTTTCCAGCTTCTGGCTATTATAAAATAGGGCTGCTATCAACATAGTGGAGTATGTATCCTTATTAGATATTGGGGAATCCTCTGGGTATATGCCCAGGAGTGGAATAGCAGGATCTTCCAGAAGTGAGGTGCCCAGTTTTCTGAGGAACCACCAGACTGATTTCCAGAGTGGTTGTACCAATTTGCAACCCCACCAGCAGTGGAGGAGTGTTCCTCTTTCTCCACATCCTTGCCAACACCTGCTGTCTCCTGACTTTTTAATCTTAGCCATTCTGACTGGTAAGATGAAATCTCAGGATAGTTTTGATTTGCATTTCCCTAATGACTAATGAAGTTGAGCATTTTTTAAGATGCTTCTCCGCTATCCAAAGTTCTTCAGGTGAAAATTCTTTGTTTAACTCTGTACCCCATTTTTTAATAGGGTTATTTGGTTTTCTGGAGTCTAACTTCTTGAGTTCTTTATATATATTGGATATTAGCCCTCTATCTGATGTAGGGTTGGTGAAGATCTTGTCCCAATTTGTTGGTTGCCAATTTGTCCTTTTGATCGTGCCCTTTGCCTTACAGAAACTTTGCAATTTTATGAGGTCCCATTTGTCAATTCTTGATCTTAGAGCATACGCTATTGGTGATCTGTTCAGAAACTTTTCCCCTGTACCAATGTCCTCAAGGGTCTTCCCCAGTTTCTTTTCTATTAGCTTCAGAGTGTCTGGCTTTATGTGGAGGTCCTTGATCCATTTGGAGTTGAGCTTAGTATAAGGAGACAAGGATGGATCAATTCCCATTCTTCTGCATGCTGACCTCCAGTTGAACCAGCACCATTTGTTGAAAAGGCTATCTTTTTCCATTGGATGTTTTCAGCCCCTTTGTCGAGGATCAAGTGGCCATAGGTGTGTGGGTTCATTTCTGGATCTTCAGTCCTGTTCCATTGATCCTCCTGCCTGTCACTGTACCAATACCATGCAGTTTTAAACACTATTGCTCTGTAGTATTGCTTGAGGTCAGGGATACTGATTCCCCCAGAAATTCTTTTGTTGTTGAGAATAGTTTTAGCTATCCTGGGTTTTTTGTTATTCCAGATGAATTTGAGAATTGATCTTTCTAACTCTGTGAAGAATTGAGTTGAGATTTTGATGCGTATTGCGTTGAATCTGTATATTGCTTTTGGCAAAATGGCCACTTTAACAATATTAATCCTGCCGATCCATGAGCATGGGAGGTTTTTCCATTTTTTGAGGTCTTCTTCCATTTCCTTCTTCAGAGTCTTGAAGTTCTTGTCATACAAATCTTCCACATGTTTGGTAAGAGTCACCCCAAGGTACTTTATGTATTTTAATAGCTGTATTCCATTGTATAAATGTACCACACTTTCTGTATCCATTCTTCTGTTGAGGGAAATTTGGGTTCTTTCCAGCTTCAGGCTATTATAAATAAGGCTGCTATAAACATAGTGGAGCATGTGTCCTTATTACATGTTTGACAATCTTTTTGGTATATGCCCAATCTTTTGGGTATATGCTTAAGAGTATAGCTAGGTCCTCTGGTAGTACTATGTCCAATTTTCTGAGGAACTGCCTAACCGATTTCCAGAGTGGTTGCATTCCCACCAGCAATGGAGGAGTGTCTTAGTAGGGGTTTCTATTCCTGTACAAACATCATGACCAAGAAGAAAATTGGGGAGGAAAGAGTTTATTGAGCTTATACTTACACATTGCTGTTCATCACTAAAGGAATCAGGACTGGAACTCAATCAGGTCAGGAAGCAGGAGCTGATGCACAGGCCATGGAGGGATGTTTCTTGCTGGCTTGCTTCCCTTGCCTTGCTCAGCCTGCTCTCTTATAGAACCCAAGAATACCATTTCAGAGATGGTACCACCCACAAGGGGCTCTCCTCCCTTGGTCACTAATTGAGAAAATGCCCCACAGCTGGATGTCATGGAGGCACTTCCTCAACTGAAGCTCCTTTCTCTGTGATAACTAGCCTGTGTCAAGTTGACACACAAAACCAGCCAGTACAATTGACCCCTTGTCAATTTGACATACAAACTCATCACTATTAAGCCTCAACCCTTACTTTCTTATTCATCCCCAAGATCTAAATAACTTTAAAAGTTCCACAGTCTTTACACATTAAAAGTTCAATCACTTCAAAATGTCCAATATCTTTTCAAATTCAAAGTCTTTTAAAAATTAACATCTCTTAACTGTGTGCTCCACTAAAATACCTTCTTCCTTCAAGAGGAAAAAATATCCGGACACAGTCACAATCAAAAGCAAAATGCAAACTCTAAAGATTCAATGTCTGGGATCCAACTCACAATATTCCCAGATCCTCCAAGGTCACTTCTCCAGTTCTGCCCTTTGTAGCACACACCTTGTCTTCTAGGCTCCAGCTGCCTGTACTTTACTGTTGCTGCTGTTTTTGGTGGTCATCTCATGGCACTGGCATCTCCAAAACACTGCTGTTTTCCACTGTAACTAGACTTCATCAATAGCCTCTCATAGGCTCTCTTCATGGTGCCAAGCCTCAACTCCTATGCATGTTCCCTTCAACTGTGCCAGCAACTACAACTGAGTACCTTTACCAATGGCCTTTTGTGGGCTCTCACAGTGTCAAGCCTCAGCTGCTCTTCATGACCCCTTCATGCCTTCAAAACTAGTACCACCTGTACTAGTACCAAGTCCAGCCACAGCACAAAGTACAACCATGGTTATCTCTGGAACACAGCTTCTGTGCTCTCAGAAAACACTTCCCAGAAAATTTCACCTTAGTAATGCTGGACTCTTCTTAAGCACCTCTAATTTCTTAGCTCCAGCTAACCAGCATCAGTAGTCCCAGTAACACAAAGGTTTGCTTTAGTGGTTCTGGTATCTTGTTACTCACAGCTGATTCTTCAGCCCCAGCAGACCAAAACCACAGAATCTTTACAATCAAAACATGGCCCTGATTAGAGTCTTTAATCTTTCTTCTGAAATTTCACAAGCCAGGCCTTCATTTTCTGCTCTGTTCTTAACATTATCTTCCAAGCTCCTACAGAACTTTCTACAGAACTCCTAACATCCTAACTAACATCATAACATTGTAACTACTAGCTCAAAGTTCCAAAGGCCTTCCACATTCCTCCCCAAAACATGGTCAGGTTGTCACTGGAATACCCCCCTATGCTGGTACCAATTTGTCTTAGTCAGGGTTTCTATTCCTGTACAAACATCATGACCAAGAAGCAAATTGGGGAGGAAAGGGTTTATTGAGCTTACACTTACACATTGATGTTCATCACTAAAGGAATCAAGACTGGAACTCAAGCAGGTCAGGAAACAGGAGCTGATACACAGGCCATGGAGGAATGTTTCTCACTGGCTTGCTTCCCCTACCTTGCTCAGCCTGCTCTCTTATAGAACCCACGACCACCAGTCCAAAGATGGTACCACCCACAAGGGGCCCTCCCTGCTTGGTCACTAATTAAGAAAATGCCCTACAGCTGGATCTCATGGAAGCACTTCCCCAACTGAAGCTCCTTTCTCCGTGATAACTCCAGCCTATGTCAAGTTGACACACAAAACCAGCCAGTACAAGGAGTATTCCTCTTTCTCCACATCATCGTCAGCACCTGCTGTCACCTGAGTTTTTGATCTTAGCCATTCTGATTGGTGTGAAGTGGAATCTCAGGGTTGTTTTGCTTTGTATTTCCCTGATGACTAAGGATGTTGAATATTTCTGTAGGTGCTTCTCAGCCAATTTGGTATTCCTCAGTTGAGAATTCTTTGTTTAGCTTTGTACCCCATTTTTTGATAGGGTTATTTGGTTCTCTGGAATCTAACTTAAGTTTTTTGTATATATTGGATATTAGCCCTTTGTCAGATGTAGGGTTGGTAAAGATCTTTTCCCAATTTGTTGGTTGTCATTTTTTTCTGATTGACAGTGTCCTTTGCCATAAAGAAACGTAATTTTATGAGGTCCCATTTGTCAATTCTTGATCTTAGAGCATAAGCTATTGATGTTCTGTTCAGGAACTTTTCCCCTGTGCCCATGTGCTCGAGGCTCTTCCCCACTTTCTTTTCTATTAGTTTCAGTGTGTCTGGTTTTATGTAGAGGTCCTTGATCCACTTGGACATGAACTTTGTACAAGGAGATAAGAATGGATCGGTTTGCAGTCTTCTGCATGTCAACTGCTAGTGGAACAGGACCATTTGTTGAAAAGGCTATCTTTGGCATGCAACAAGGACACATGCTCTGCTATGTTCATAGCAGCCATTTTTATAATAGACAGAAGCTGGAAAGAACCCATATGTCCCTCAATGGAGGAATGAATACAGAAAATGTGGTATATTTACACAATGGAATATTATTCAGCAATTAAAAACTATGAATTCATGAAATTCTTAGGCAAATGGTTGGAACTGGAAAATATCATCCTAAGTGAGGTAACCTAATCACAAAAGAGCACACATGGAATGCAGTCACTGATAAGTAGATATTAGCCCAGAAGCTCTGAATACCCAAGACACAATTCACATATCAAATGATTCCCAAGAAGAAGGAAAGAGAGGGCCCTGGTCCTGGAAAGGCTTGATCCAGCATTGTAGGTGATTACCAGGACAGAGAAGTGGGAGGGGGTTGATTGGAGAACGAGCGGAGGAAAGAGGGCTTATGGGACTTATGGAGGTGGGGTGGAACCAGGAAAGGGAAAATCATTTGGAGTGTAAACAAAGAATGTAGAAAATAATAAATAAATAAATAAAAGAAAAAAAAGAAAGAAAAGACTATCTTTTTTCCACTGGATGTTTTTAGTTCCTTTGCCAATGATCAAGTGACCACAGGTGTGTGAGTTTGTTTCTGGGCTTTCAATTCTATTCCATTGATCTACCTGCCTTACATTGTACCAATACCATGTAGTTTTTATCACTATTGCTCTGTAGTACTACTTGAAGTCCATGATACTGATAATTTTAGTAAACAACTCAGATCTCTTTTTTTTTTTTGTCTCATACTAAGCATTTAAAGCTGCTAGATGGCATAGCCAAGATGTGATCATCAAATTCAAGCTGGCTTTGTATCTCAGCATATTCATCTTTTCTAGCAACTGACCTTGTGAAATATTAATCCTTCTAGCCCTATTTCATTGTGCTATGGCCTTAGCTTCCTCTTTCTACTATGTTCACCATTGTAACCAAAGACCAACTTCTAATATTGCTGTTGAGAAGTCTTTCCAGTTTGGGGAAATAATTCTGTTCTAAGTTGCTCATGAATTTTATATCTGCTTCACATAGGACGAATGTCTACCATATGAAATGATCCCTTCCTTGAATTTCCTCAAATCTAATATGTCTATAGGATTCCATTTAATTTTTTTTATAACCTTTGGGGTGTCTATCATCTACTGGTAGGTCTTGTATTGTAACAGAATAAACTAAGGTTGGTTTTCTAGCAACCATTGGCTATCCCTCTTTAGTTTCATCATGCAGTGATGCAATAGTTTTTTTCTATAAATTTTTCTCTCTGTGTTTGAGTATTTTTTTCCTATTTTCATTTATAAGTCTTTCTACGGCTTATTTAAATTCTTCTATCTGTGTCTAAGTATTTTTTCTTATTTTCATTTATAATTCTTTCTAAGGCTTGTATTTTATCAATCCACTTTTCATATTTGGCACACACAAAAAACCCACTATTAAGGGTAAAATATGAATTACCAGACTGATAGTAATTATAATCGGTATTATAATAATCTCAGTTAAGCCATTTATATTTCCATCTTTTGTTTCTATTTCAAACCGTCTAAAGTAGCATTATACAAGGCCCTAGCACTTTGCATTATGGTATTTCCCATCTTAACTCTCTCCTTGAGGTCTTCTCATGTGAATTACCGAATCTGGTGGCTTATCAATTTGTCTACAGCTAGCATGATTTCTGTCTGTGTGGTCATACCATGTGTTGGAGTACCAAATGTTATTTTTTGTTTTTGTTTTTTTTTTAAAAAAAAAAAAAAACCTCAACCTTTCAGTTTTACCAATGAAGATTCAGTCATAGTGGGGTGAAGGCCTGCTAGCTCAGAGAGGCTGGGAAAGCACCCAGCTGACCTTCTTCCCCAGATAATGCCCCAAAAGGACATTCTCCACACTGTCTCAAAAACAGCTCAAACTCAATGTCCCTTTCTCCTACTCCCCTTTGTCTCTCTGTCTATCCTCCTGACTCCCTCTTATTCCATACGATTATGTCCTATGTTTACTCCCTGACCACTGATAATTTGCTCTGACTCTTGACTTATGGATGACCCTATTTAATCCTGTTTACAATAAACAGAAAACTCTTGAAATAAAGATGCATGCTAGGGTTAGGGTTCCCAGTGTGATCAAATATCTTGCAACAACTATGTTATACAATTTGTTGTCAAAGATTGAAATATGAGTTTTATTCTCTAGAAACATGACATTATGAACTTCTAGGATGTTTACTACCTAGAAAGAGGTTTTCTGATAATGAATTAAAATAAAAATTTAAAAACCTCCAGTAGGCCTATCAGTCAACCTGGGAAGAAGAAATAATCTCAGGAAAGAAGATATGTCCCAGAGACTTTGGAAAATAGTCTCATGCCTTCTTTTTTTTTTTATTTTCTATATTCTTTGTTTACATTCCTAATGCTTTCCCCTTTCCTGGTTCCCCCCTCCCCATCGGTCTCATAAGCCCTCTTCCCTTCACCTATTTCATAATCACCTCCCCCCCCATTTCCCTGTCCTGGTACCCCCCTACAATGGTGAATCAACTCTTTTCAGAGCCAGGGCCCTCTCTTTCCCTCTTCTTGGGTATCATATGATATGCTAACTGTGTCTTGAGAATTCAGAGCTTCTGGGCTAATTAATATCCACTTATCAGTGATTGCATTCCATGTGTATTCTTTTGTGATTGGGTTATCTCACTTAGGATGATATTTTCCAGTTCCAACCATTTGCCTAAGAATGTCATGAATTCATTGTTTTTAATTGCTAAGTAGTATCCCATTGTGTGTAAATATACCACATTTTCTGTATCCATTCCTCCATTGAGGGACATCTGGGTTCTTTCCAGCTTCTGGTTATTATAAATAAGGATGCTATGAACATAGTGGAGCATGTGTCCTTATTGCATGCCAGGGAATCCTCTGGATATATGCCCAGGAGAGGTATAGCAGGGTCCTCCGGAAGTGTCATGCCCAGATTTCTGAGGAACCGCCAGACTGATTTCCAAAATGGTTGTACCATCTTGCAATCCCACCAGCATTGGAGGAGTGTTCCTCTTTCTCCACATCCTCTCCAATACCTGCTGTCTCCTGAGTTTTTGACCTTAGCCATTCTGACTGGTGTGAGGTGAAATCTTAGGGTTGTTTTGATTTGCATTTCCTTAATGATTAATGATGTTGAACATTTCTTAAAGTGCTTCTCAGCTATCCGAAGTTCTTCAAGTGAAAATTTTTTGTTTAGCTCTGTACCCCACTTTTTAATAGGGTTATTTGGTTCTCTGGGGTCTACATTCTTGAGTTCTTTGTATATATTAGATATTATCCCTCTGTCAGATTCAGGGTTGGTGAAGATCCTTTACCAATCTGTTGGTTGATGTTTTGTCCTTTTGACATTGTCCTTTGCCTTACAGAAACTTTGTAGTTTTATGAGGTCCCATTTGTCAATTCTTGACCTTAGAGCATAAGCTATTGGTGTTCTGTTCAGGCACTTTTCCCCTGTTCCCATGTCCTCTAGGGTTTTCCCCAGTTTCTTTTCTATTAGTTTCAGTGTGTCTGGTTTTATGTGGAGGTCCTTGATCCACTTGGAGTTGAGTTTAGTACAAGGAGATAAGAATGGATCAATTCCCATTCTTTTGCATGCTGACCTCCAATTGAACCAGCACCATTTGTTAAAAATTCTGTCTTTTTGCACTGGATGTTTTCAGCTCCTTTGTCGAAGATCAAGTGACCATAGGTGTGTTGAAATATTGAGAGATAAAAAGAAAATCTCCAGATTAAAACAAACTAAAACCCAACTACCTAAGGACTAGTTTGGGCTCTGATGAGAGGGCTTATCAGGTAAAGGCATGTGCTGCAAAGCTTGAGGTTTTAAGTTTGATCCTCAGGACCCACATAGTGAAGGAGAAAACTAACATTTACATGCTATCTTCTGACTCCCACATGTATGAAGTGGTGTATGTACATGCTGATATTCGAGCACATGTGTATACACACAATAAAAATATAACTAAAAATAATAAAGAAAGATTGGTTTTGTTCGCTTTAAAGTCTGCATAAAAATAAAAACCAAAACAAACAAATTTTAAAAAACAAAATTACAGACCAATCTGGGAGTTTTCTAAAAAAAAAAAAAAATGCAAGTCGGTAGGAGCCAATATGGCCTCATTAAACATAAACCATGCTTCTCTGAAACTCAAGCAAGTTATTACATACTAGCACAGAGAAAATGAAGTGACTGTGTTTCACTGTGGAGAAGAATTTTAATTCTTTGAGGGAAATGTAAAACATTTCTTTTCCTAAAAAACATAATATACAGCATTTTTTGATTCTCTTCTTGAATGCAGGGCTACCATACCATCTGCTTTTTGCTGATTGATTGTTATTTGGGGGTGGGGTTATTTTTCACTATGAGGAAGCAATGTTCTCTGTCACTTATGAACATCTTTTTTTTTTTTTTTTTGGATTTGGTTTTTTCGAGACAGGGTTTCTCTGTATAGCCCTGGCTGTCCTGGAACTCACTCTGTAGACTAGGCTGCCTTGAACTCAGAAATCTGCCTGCCTCTGCCTCCCAGAGTGCTGGGATTACAGGCATGCGCCACCACCGCCCGGCACTTATGAACATCTTTATCATCATCATTATTATCATCATCATCATCACCATCATCATCATTTTGAGATAAGGTCTCTAGTCCAGTTTAACCTCAAGCTGATGATGACCTTGAACTTCTGACCATCCTTCTACCATCAGAATGCTGGGATGACAGTTGTGCCCACAATGCCCAGCATAAGCAGTGCCAGAGATGCCCAGTGTATGCAGACTCAGAACATTTGCCAAGCAAATATTTTTATGAATTGAACTACCTTCCCAGCCTGAAGTCTTCTGTTCTCTAGTGATGCTATGTCTTTTTAAAGACAAATCATAGTATTCATAAGATGCTCAGAAATATGCTCTCAATATGGTCACATCAGACCATGAGTTTACCATGATCTACTGAAAGGGATCATGCCTTGGGGCTGAGATGTCCTGTGTAAATGGGATACTTTAAGAATATTGAGAATAATTAGGTAAGTCTCTAGACTTCCTGACACTACTTATTTGTCCATTGGTCATTTTGTTGCACATTGAACTTCCTTTGCTACAAGCAGTGACTCTACACCAAAGCCTAAAAAACAGTGCTAAAAAACTGTTCGTCAGTGTGATAGTGATTGGTCACATATTATGTTCTATAATAGAATTTATTATCTTATTTCACTTGCTTGGGACTCCCATTTTCTTCAAGGAATTGTTAGTTCTTGTTTTGAAATTGTCTCCTGCACTTATTATAATCATGTGGTTATGATAGAGGATACTAATCATACCATTTCCCCAACTTCTTATAGTATCAATTTATCCTAAGAATAGGCACTGTATTTGTCAGGGTTCTCTAGAGTCACAGAACATATGGGCAGTCTCTATATACTGAGGGAATTTGTTGATGACAAATTGTAATTGTAGTCCAACTCCACAACAATGGTCAGCAGCAGCTGTGGATGGAAGTGCAAGGATCTAGCAGTTGCTCAGTCCCACGAGGCAAGCAGGCAAGGAAGAATGAGAGTGAGTCTTCCTTCTTCCAATGTCATTATGTAGGTCTTCAGCAGAGGGTGTGGCCCAGATCAAAGGCATGTGCCACAGCACCTTTAATCCCAGATGACCTTGAATTTGGAGATCTCCTTGTCTTAATCTTCTGGAATTCATAGTCACTATGCTTCAAGATCTCTATGCCAAAATCCAGGCCAGAAACTTGTATCTCTAAGCCTCCAGGTTAGGATCATAGGTGAGCCTTCCAATTCTGGACTGTAGTTCATTCTGGATATAGTCAAGTGACAATCAGGAATAGCCACTACAGGCACATTATGAAGGATGTCAGAGTCCTCCTGAAAATTACAGAAGCTCAAGTCAATTTGAATATAAGAGCCTAAGCATTGCTTTCTAAAGTGGATCATGTGAAAAGAAAAAAAAAATGATCTGATAGATTGTCAAAGTAAATCAGATTGAGAAACCCTGACTGAATCATCTCAAGGCTCTTCTCTCCCTACCATTATGCAACTGCAGGAATATTTTTAAGAGAGTGTATGAAGAAAGGGAAGCAAAATACAGAAATGTTGCTGGAAATGCTCTGGCCCAAAGCAAATTAGAATGTGCTTACAGTCTCTCACTATTCCCTTTTAATATAGTCCTAGATGCCCTCACTAGAGCAATTAGACAAGAAAAATAAACACTAAAGCTCTGAATTAGGGAAGAGAAATGAAATTGTTCCTTTGTAGACAAAGTGATCTTACGTATAAGACTCTAAAGACTACAGAAAACCAATATTGCAAGGGTTCAAAGCAATATGGTAGTTTGTGTTTTCTACATACTAACAATAAGCATTTCCCAATTAAAAAATGATTAGTTATAAAAATATTTTAAAATAAATTATACTAAGAAGGTATGCTTAGGCATATGAAATATATATGAAAAAATAGTAAAAACACAAAAGTGAAAATATATTTGGTATTCATGGATTTGAAGTTATCATTATTTAAAGCCCAAATCATCCACTGTAATATATAGACTTAATGCAAACCTTATCAAAATTAGAGTAGCTTTTTTATAGAAATAAGAAAAATGAAACCTAACATTTAAATGGAATCTCAAAGGACTGTAAAGAGCTGAAAAAGTCCTAAACAACACATGCAAAGATAGAGGAATCATGTTACCTGATTTCAAAATAGACCACAAGGCCATAGAAGTAAATCAGCACTGCACTCATATAAAAACAGGCATATAAATCAAAGAAGGAGAATGCCATGAGCAGAAAGAAGATATTCGTGCATTCACCAGTGAGTGACTGACCTTCTAGTGCCAAGAATATGCAGTGGGGAAAGCCTGGTCTCTTCAATTCCTGATGCTAGGAAAACCAAATGGTCAGAATGTAGGAGAATTAAATTCAACCATTCCACAGTATGCAAACATCAGCTCAAAAAGGAGTAAGGACAGATGTAAGACTTGAAACTGTTACACTACAAAAAATAGAGAATTTTTTCTTTGTTTGTTTTTATTTTTTTAGTATCAATTGTTGTATTAGTAAAATTGCAGTATGATGTACAAATGCAGAGGTCAGTAGAGAGAAAATAAACTATACAAAAAAGTCTTATATATAAGAAACTCTTCAAATGTAGTTTGCATATTACAATTATGGTTAGGAACAGTCTTCTGAAATGTGAACCTGTCAAAGGAAGCAGGAGGAGGAAGTGACGCAGGGAAGGATCCACCCAGGCTATGTCCACAACTCTGGGGACTGGAAATGCATTTCCCCTTGGTGTCTCTAGAACCATGTCAATTGAACTGAATTCACACTTTCTAACATCAGGAACTACAAACTGCAAATTTATTTATGTTCATTTCAGCCACTGTGTTTATGACAATTTGTTACAACACTCATAGAAATATAGTGATATTTGGCTGGGCAATGACTTTATATATTGTCTCCAAAATAGGCAATAATGACAATAATAGACAAAGGAGATTTCATTAGGTTATGAAATTTCTGAACCACAAAAGAGATAACCACATGAACAGATAACCCCCAATATGAGGGAGAAGGTGGGCTGGAGAGATGGCTCAGTGGTTAAGAGCACTGATTGCTCTTCCAAAAGTACTGAGTTCAAATCCTGGCAACCATATGGTGGCTCACAACTACCCGTAATGAGATCTGACTCCCTTTTCTGGAGTGCCTGAAGATAGCTACAGTGTACTTACATATAATAAATAAATAAATAAATAAATAAATAAATAAATATCTTTAAAAAATGAGGGACAATGCATGTAAACAGCATACCTCACACAAGACAGTGGTCCTCATGGGTCATAATTGTTATGAGGTATTTACCAGAGAAGACTTCATACAGATGCATTTAAGTTAATAGGAAGGCTTTATTAGCTAGCTGGCAACTACACTGGGTGCTCAGGATACCAATGTGGCACTAAGCCTTTCTTGGGATGAACTTTCAAGTACAAAAAGCATGTTCTGGGTTGACATAACTGTTAAGAAGAACAGTTAACCAGAAAAAGAATTACAGAAGCTAAAAAAAAAAAAAAAAAGAAAAAGAAAAAAGAAAAGATTAGCACATTTCGAGAATTTCCCAGAACTATATGGACTTTGATAGATTAGGTGTTTGTTTTAGTTTTGGCAAGGGGTGCTGTCTATGTTCTGAGTTTTGCAACCTGAATGGTCCTTCCATTATGGGGTGTTTTGCTAAGGTCTGGGTGACTACTAAGATCTGGGTCCCTGTTACACTACTGTGGTGACACTTTATTAATGTAGTTCCTCATGTTGTGGTGACCCCACAACCATTGAGAACCACTTCCATAAGAACTTGATATTAAATATGTGAGAGATATACCTCAACAATAAGAAAAGTAATCAAATTTATATTTATATGTGTGTGTAAATCATGCTTTTATTTCCTCAGATGAAGTGATGAAAGCCTTACCTAAGCTGTGCGAACTCATGGCTTGGGCTGAGACCAGAGTATTTCTTTCTCTGTTATAACTACCCCTAGGCTTAGGCCTGGAAGCTCCTAGTCTCCATATAATCTAATTTTCTCCAAGCCCAGACCTTGAAGGCTTCCACTTACAGCCTCTGTCTACTAGCCTAGGCCTAGAATGTTGCAGCCTCTGAAACTTCCTGCTGAATAAACTTATCACTGCTGCTAGCTCTTTCCGAACTCTGGCCAGCTGGTTCAATTCAGCTGTTCTGGTTCAAACTCCTTTCCAAGCTGATTGATTCAAACTGGCTTCTCTCAGTTTCTAACTGAATTGCTATGTTTGAAAAAACTGCCTCTGAACTTCACAAACAGAACTGCGCTGATTGCAATGACTGAGTGAATTGAACAGAACTGAATGGAACTGCACAAACTGCATTTAACTGAACACCACTGAACTCAACTGAACTCCACTTCCTGCACTGCTTCTTAGTAGCCTGTTCACTGTCTGTTCTTGTAAAATAGTTGAGCATGTCTTATCTCTGACTCATTTTGTTAAATTTTCTCTGATTCTTCACTTTGTTTGCCCCATAATTAAATGTCATTATTTGGGATGAAACAAGTATTAAATGTGTGTCTGCTAGAGGGATTAAAGATATATATTCCAGCCAGAGGGATTAAAGGTGTATCATTCCATGTGGATCACACAACCATGTTAGTGAATTAAATTCTTCTACATGTATGGATTAATGCTATTGTCATCCTTAGCCAGAGAAATTTCTCTTTACAGTTATCATCAACTAATGTAGAGATACATAATTTATCCAAGTGCTGAGAAAAAGTGACTGATTGTCGACCCCTCTCCATGAAGGTTCCAGGCACAGAGCTGGAGGATTGGCATGAAGTGTATAGGACATGAAATTGCCGTTGCACCATGAAATTTCTCTGTCTATCCATCTTGCACAAGATCAATCACTTTTCAACGGGCAACACAGAATCAGTGGACTTCAACAACAGGAGATGACATGAAGAGGATAAGAGGAACAGGTAGGAGGGAGGGGGCTGGGGTGTGCACGATCAAGACACATTTCTCATGTTTGAAACTGCCAGGATCAACAAAAGATATTATAGTTTTAAACATAAGCAATTAAGAAATGGACAAGGGGTCAAGAGTGGTGGTGCGTGCCTTTAATTCAAGCACTGGGGAAGCAGAGGAAGGTGGATTTTTGTGAGTTGGAGTCCAGCCTTGTCTACATAGTGAGTTCTACTGTATGGAGCACCTCCTGACTCTCCACACCCCCAAAAAATGTACAAAGAACATACAATGGACAATGAATACATACAATAACCAGATTCCTGACATTAATTGTCAAGTAGATGTAAATCTAGACCCAAATTAAATATCAGCTCACACCAGTTAGAATGGCTGTTAGAGCAAAGATGAGGGCATAGGTCAGTGATAAATGTTTGTCTGAGGTTCTCAGATTGATCCTGGCATTTCAACCAAAACATACGCAAACAACAAAAGATAACATTTGTCAGAGATGATGTAAGTTTCCTTGTACTTCATTACTAGGAATGAACATTGATAGGATAATAGAAAAATTACTAAACAAAATAAGAAACATAAGAAAACTTGTCTTTGCAACAGATGGAAGATCATTAAAAAAAACACAACCAATCAAAATGCAGAGTTGTGGAGCTCAATCTACAATCACCCCTGGAAACATACATACAAGTAATACTATTCAGACTGAATAGGTTATACTTAGGAACATATATGCATATAACAATGCTTAATGGGGGGAAAGCCATGAATTTGAATCACAGCAAGGATGGGTATGATCAAGGGTTTGGCGGGAGGAAAGGGAAGGGGAACATGATGTAATTATTATTATTTTGAAAATATAGTAAATAATAAAAGTATTACAAATATAAATGCCTGTTTCTGAGTAGTTTCACTTCAGGGTATCCAACCTAAGGAAGTAAGCCCAACCTCTCAAAGAAACTTCTATGTTCTTTACAGCCTCATTCATAGTATCTAAGATACAGACTCACTTTAAATGCCTGCCCATGCTAAAAGCTTAAAGATAATGTCTTAGTCAGGATTTCTATTCCTGCACAAGCATCATGACCAAGAAGCAAGTTGGCGAGGAAAGGGTTCATTCAGCTTACACTTCCATATTGCTGTTCATCGCCAAAGGAAGTCAGGACTGGAACTCAAGCAGGTCAGGAAACAGGAGCTGATGCAGAGGACATGAAGGGATGTTACTTACTGGCTTGCTTCACCTAGCTTGCGCAACTTGTTTTCTTATAGAACCAGGACTACCATCCCAGGAATGGCACCACCCACAATGGGCCCTCCCACCCTTGATCACTAACTGAGAAATTGCCTTACAGCTGGGTCTTGTGGAGGCATTTCTTCAAGGGAGGCTCTTTTCTCTGTGATAATTCCAGCTTGTGTTAAGTTGACACACAAATACATTCAGTACAGATAATATGATATAGACATAGACTATTCATTAGCCCATAAAAAGAAGAAAATCTTGTCATTGTGATGACATAGGAAAGCTGGAAGACATACTAAGTAAAATGATGCAGGCACAACAAGGCAAACCGGAATGAGTTCAGTTATACATATGCTATCAGTAGTTGGACAAACAATAGAATGTGCTGACTGGGGTGAGGGATGTGATGGTTTGTATATACTTGGCCCAGGGAGTGGCACTATTAAAGGGTATGACCCTGTTGGAGTAGGTGTGGCCTTGTTGGAATAAGTGTGTCACTGTGGGTGTGGGCTTTGTCCTAGTTACCTCGAAGTCAGTATTATGCTAGCAGCCTTCAGATGAAGATGTAGAACTCTCAGCTCCTCCTGCACCATGCCTGACTAGATGCTGCCATGTTCCCGCTTTGATGATGGACTGAACCTCTGAACCTGTAAGCCAGCCCCAATTAAATGTTGTTCTTATAAGTATTGCCTTGGTCAAGGTGTCTGTTCACAGCACTAAAACCCTAAGACAAGAGGAGGATGTAGAGATGTCAGCCACTTCACTTACATAGGATGAATGACTTCCAGGGACTGAAAATGCAGAGGTGTGATTATAAAGTAACAATAGAAGAGCAGTCCATAAGTGCTCTGACCATATGTAAGAAAAATATAATTATGCAAGGTACTAGATATGCTAATTAAATTGACTGTGACACACACCAAAAGATTGTGGCTATGTCTTAAACATACACAGTTGTGGTTGCTAATCAATTATGTGACCTTAGATGTATGGGCTTATTTCTGGGTATTCAATTCTATTCCATTGATCAACCTGTCTGTTTCTACACCAATACCATGCAGTTTTTTTTAATTACTATTGCTCAGTAGTACAACTTGAAATCAGGAATGGTGATACCTCTACAAGTTCTTTTATTGTACAGGATTGTTTTATCTATTCTGGGTTTTTTGTTTTTCCATATGAAGCTGGGAATTGTACTTTCAAGGTCTGTACAGAATTGCATTGGAATTGTGATGGGAATTGTATTGAATCTGGAGATTGCTTTGGGTAAGATGGCCATTTTCACTAGGTTAATCCTACCGATCAATGAGCAAGGAGATCTTTCCATCTTCTGAGATCTTCTTTAATTTCTTTCTTCAGGGACTTGAAGTTCTTGTCATACAGGTCTTTCACTTGCTTGGTTAGAGTTGCACCAAGATATTTTATATTATTTGTGGCTATTGTGGAGGGTGTTATTGCCCTAATTTCTTTTTCAGCCTGAAAAATTGTATAAATGAGGGTTACTGATTTCTTTGAGTTAATTTTGTATCCAGCCACTTTGCTGAAAGTGTTTATAAACTGGTAGAATTTGGGGGATCACTTATATATACTATCATATCATCTGAGAATAGTGATACTTCCATTCCAATCTATAGCCCCTTGATCTTCTTTAGTTGTCTTATTGCTCTAGCTAATCAATCACATCTCCATAAAGCTGAATGTCTCAGGAAAGTATATCTCAGTAAAACAAAACTAAAAATGAGTCAGGAACCTCTAAAGTACATGGCAGGAAGAGAGGCAGTTTGCATGAGCCAGAATTTATTTCTGCTTTGGACATGGCATTACCCAACAAAACAATCCTTCTGGGCACAATGAGAGAAGAAAGGACTTCCATGTGATGGAAACAATGATATTTATGTAATTGGCACAGCAATGCAGAGTGACAATTTCAGCAGACTACTGTGAAGAGTCTGAGATCTGGGAATGAAAACAGCACATGGTAGGACTCAAGGCCACTGCTTCAGAATCTCAGCCAAATTACTCACTGAGTTTACATACAAGTTTATAGATTTTGTCTGGCAGAAAAGATATTCTCTAAATTGTAATTGTATTACCAGTTGGCCACTAGCTACTTTAACAATCTGACAGTTTCCAAGATTTTTAGAAAATCGTCTTTTATATATTTATAGATTTTATAAAGTTCTTTATAATACTCTTAAAATAGACACATTAGAACTAAAACATTAGAAATGATACATTAGCAGTTCTCAGTCTATTTTCTTCATTTATTTGTTATTGAAGCCAGTACTCTAATGTTACAGTAAAGATAGAGGTTAGGGTCAAAAGGAATATTAGGTTTAAAAAGGAGAAGAGCTTGTATTTTGATGTGGAAAATTGCACCAGCTGACTAGGTATGAGGAAGAGAGAGCTTGGAGCCAGTACTGACAGGGTGGCTGGCTCCCCTGAACCCCAACTCTGAAGAATACAGGTAAGGCACCATTCCCTTTCCATGTATTCTTGATGCTAAAGCATTTACCTATAACAGACTAAATTGTTGTGTTTTTTTTTATTAAGACACTTCTAAACCTCCTCCACCTAGTGCAGTGAACACACTACTCCAGACTGCCCTATACACACAGAGTTAAATACAAGGGTAAGAGAGAATAGGAGGCTGCACTTGATAGGGATCAGAGTAGTTAGCTCCATGGTAAAACTACAAAGGACACACTTTAATTATCACCCATCAAGGTCCACACCTCCAAGGTCCACAGTTGCAACACCAGCCAGGGCTCATGACTAGCAGATGGCCAAGGCAAGCAGCTATTGAAAAATGAGCAGGGGTTTCTTTTTTTCTTTTCAGTGCATCTTTATTTTTTATATTGGATGTTTTATTTATTTACATTTCAAATGTTATCCCGTTTCCAGATCCCTCCCAGAAATCCCCATCCCATCCCCCTCCTCCTGCTTCTATGAGGCTGTTCCCCCACCCACCCACTCCCACCTCCCTGCCCTCACATTCCCCTACATTGGGGCATCCAGCTTTCAGGAGACCAATGGCCTCTTTTCCCATTGATGCCTTACAAGGCCATCCTCTGCTGCATATACTGCTGGAGCCATGGGACCCTCCATGTGTACTCCTTGATTGTTGTTTTAGACCCTAGGAGCTCTAGCTGGTTGATATTATTGTTCTTCCTATGGGGTTGAAAAACTCCTTCAGCTCCTTCAGTCCTTTCTCTAACTCCTCCATTAAGAACCCCATGATCAGTTCAATGGTTAGCTGCAAGGATCCACCTCTGTATGTGTCAGGTTCTGGCAGAGCCTCTCAGGAGACAGCTATATCAGGTTCCTTTCAGCAGGAAGATCAATGAATAGAATTGAAGAACTAGAAATGAGAAGTGGGTTCAAAGCCTTACCTCTTCTCCAACTTTCATGAGCATTTTCTGCTAAAAACACAGGTGAACATGCTTTTGCCTTTCCATGAGGTCAGAACTTATTGAAAGAAGGTTTAGTAGGCTTAGTGACAGAATTTGTCATAAAATACACCTATCTTATTGACCTAAGCAAAGCAAGTTCTTTTATTCCAATTTTATTTAGTAATAGCAACATTCATAGCACACAGAACATGGCAAGTCTTGTCCATATATGGGTTGGAATGGGATATTTGTGAAAGTAGCTATAGTGTAGTTCAAGAGGCTACAGATGTGGCTTGAGTAAGGGCCTGTCTAATAGATAACTAATTGGACCAGTGCTACCAGGGAGCTTCTTGTGACAGCCTTGAGAACAAGGCTACCAAATTCAGGGTGAAGAGGTCAGGCTGGGTCCAGAACAGTAAACAGGTGAGGTCCACATCCAGATGGGAAAGCAGGCAGATAATAGGCAGTTGAATAGGCTGTGTCAAGCACGTATGACAAGCTAGGCTGGGGAGCCATGCCTTTGTCACACACATATCAGATACCAGATGATTATTTGGTAGGAGATCATACTGTCACAGTGTTTATCTCTTTAAACACTCTTTCCTGGGGTCCAGGAAAGAGAGGTATACCTTTTCTTCCATCTGGGGTGTTTGATAAGTTCTTGTGGTCTGGTTTTTTCTGATATAATTTTAATAATTTCATGTGCATGTTGTCTCCCCAGTAAATTTATAGGGTGGCATTCTTTATTTTGCTAGATTAAGTCCTTTATCCACTTGGTTAAGTCATTCCTAACAGATGGCGAGGTTGCTGGGTCCACCAGAGGTCGCTATTATTCTTCTCCCTCAGAATGGAGGCAAAGCTGCATGTAAAATGCAGTCTTTTAGAACAAGGCACTGAAGTAGAAACTTCTAGTTTCCTTGGAAAGTCAGCTGTGTCAAATAATGGTTTGCTGGGGCACACAGGTGAAAGGATGATTTGCTAGAGTAGACTGAGGCAAGAATGCTTTCCTGAAGCAGACACAGATGAAAAGGTATTTTGATATAGAAAACACCCGAGAGGATTTATGATGAAGGAGTATAGTAAATATGACCCCACAGATAGTGGGAGACGAGTAGAGAGCATTGTTCTGGTATACTTCACCTCACTATTTACTAAATACACAGATGTATTGATTCGCCTTACATTGTGTTGTTGAATTCTGCTAGCAGCAATACTAGAGAAAAACTCGCTAGAGAGAAACTTAACAAAGAACTATGCATGTGGAAGCTTGCTGCTTCTGAGACCTCGCCCCCAGCTGGTTGGTAAGCTTTGGGGTTCCTTCAGGATTGAACTACAGCTGCTGGTTTGTGTGTGGTGTCTGCCTGCCTAAAGGACTGGTCCGCAGCTGCTGAGTCATATTTGGTGAACTGTTGCCAAAGAAGATCGAGCTAGCCCTCAAAGAATTATTGATAAACAGGTCCACTTCCCCCATATCCTAACAACTTTTCGTTTCCACTACCTCTGGTGTGTAATGGGCAAGGTTTCATACTTGTTAAAGTAGATTGCAAAAAATTTATACCTACAAGGCACAGCCGGGAAAACCACTTGCCAAGGACTGACCCAGCCAGAGGAGTCACGAACAAGGGAGAATCAGGGCTTTGGTATTCAGGAAAGGTACAGGTTCAGCAAGCGACAAATAGAAGCAAACACTGAGGTGGTTTGAATCTGAATGTATTTTGCGGCTCTCAAGCAAGGATTTTTATACATAAAAAATAGGCTTTACAATTCTAAAAATGTATCCAGTGAAGCAACTACAAAGAACAATTATCATAAGCATTTGGCACAAGAATATACAAAATCAATCAGGTATGTATTTAGAAGACCACATATGAAGCACCACATTCCTTGATCAGAATAAATTTATATGAAATCACCTGTAGTTAATAACAAACTTTCAAGAGTTCAAAAGTTCTCAAGAACACTTAGCTATGGCCCCTAGATCCTGATCCCTTGAAGGAATTTTCATGAGTAATCCTTACGCAACATCTAGTTTCTGTCTCTTTAATGCTCCTCAAAATTCACTGTAAAACTATACTTAAACAATGCTTTTCATACCACAATATCAGAGCCAACCTCATCTACACACATAGCCATACAAATTCATATGTTGTTGGGAGGTTATTTTAACAATGTGTTATGTTATAGTTATGTAACTGATTATGAAGCAAAGTGTTGAACTTCTAAGAAAGAGGTCGTGCCCAGTGACTATATTTCAAAGAATGAACTTTCATTCAACTTTCTCACTTGGATACTCTTGGCCCAGGCTATCAGGAACATCTCATGAATATAGAGATAGAATAGGGGGAAACCAAAGCAGGCAAACTGCCATGAGAACTATGGCTCAAAATTATTCTCTGGCTAGAGAGTTCCACAACTGGTTCTAGGAGACCTCCTCCATTCAGAGTCTAATGCCTCAGTCTGTGAAACTTTGGGACACAGAAACTACTGGAGGTGGTGTGGCATCTCTCCCTTTTTTATTTTTTAACTTTAGCTCGTAAATATCTCTTTTGGCAGTAGAAATGGGAGAGAAGATTAGTCTGAAAATGAGTGGGAAAAGAAGAAGGAAGAAGAAGGAGGAGGAGGAGGAGGAGGAGGAGGAGGAGGAGGAGGATTGTTCCTGTAGCCATGGTGATGACAATGATCCAATATAAGCAACTTACAGGGTTCAGAGACTGCAGACCAAAACTAATAGACTGAGCCAATTCCTCTAGACTAGTGGATCCATCATGTGCCTTGTTCATAGCTGCAATTTGAGTTTTTAATTGAGCCATATCATGAATAATATCATTGTCTTTCCAAATTCCCAACAAATGATTTTTAGTTAGAGTCCAATTATGTTGTTTATCATAGAGTAATGGCACATATGTATCAAAAGCTGGCATGACATCTGGTAGAAAGCTGGACCTTAATATCTTCTACCTCTTGTCCTAATTCTAAAACTACATCCTCTAAAGCATCAAGCTTTGCTTTTAATTTCTTATCTATAACGCCAAAGAAACATTCTTATTTAAATCATTAACAAAGTGTGCAGTCTTCATTTTCCTTAGTACTTCTTTCTCCTTCTGTTTCTTCCTTCTCTTCTGGGTTCTCAATAGAGGTTTTTTGGTGGAATGGTCAAATAAGTCTGTATGGGATCCAGATTGGGCCTTCTGCATCCTGTGGGAAAACACATGCATATCCGCTTCCAGAGGAAAGTAAAGCATCCGGTCCTTTCCAGGATCTGGTTAATAGGTCTTTCCATATTACTTGTGGAAGTTGTTCTCCTTTTACTCCTCCCCAATGCTTCATAGCAGGGGAGTTCCCGTGTTCATCAGCATTTTAAATGATTTATTACAAAAAGAGCATGATTTAAAAGATGATGAGGAGAAAAATAATTATTAGCAGCCCTAAGGCATTCAATCTGATATTTTTAAAGTTTGGTAAGATCTTTCAATTATTGCCTGTCCATGAGGATTGCATAGTATTCCTGTGGTATGGTATATATCCCATGCTCGCAAAAAGGAGGCAAAAGCCTTAGATGTATAAGCTGGAGTGTTATCTGTCTTAATTCTTAATGGCTTTCCCATCACCATAACGCTTTGTATGAGATGTTGAATTACATCTTTCACAGCTTCTCCGCTTCTAGCTGAAGCAAACAGCAAGTGAGAATAAGTATCTAGTGTCACATGAACATAAGCCAATTTTCCAAATTCCGGGATATGTGTAACATCCATTTGCCATAAAGCTAATGCTTTAAGACCTCGGGGAGTTACTCCCACTTTTTGTGGATGGTACATGTGAGGACAGTTGCCACAATCCTTGACTGTCTGACTTGTTCTGTAGTAATATGAAACGTCCTCCTTAGTGCAAGAGCATTTTGATGATGTAGCTCATGACTATCCTTTGTCTCTGAAACACTCATGACTGCTCCTCTAGTTAATGCATCAGCCATATGATTTCCTTTACTAAGAGGGCCTGGTAAATTAGAATGATCCTGTATATGTCCCACATAAAATTTCTGTTCTTTCTCTAATCTTATTTTGCAATTGCTGTAATACATTTACAATTTGAGAGTGCCCTGAAAGTAAAGCTGTTTCTATGGCCAGAAACAGATTTTGAGTCTTGAAAGGCCAGAAACATACTTTGAGTCTGTATAAAGATTAATTTTTTCTGTAAAATTTTGAAATGCAAGCAAAACTGCTTTTATCTCTGTTTGCTGAGCAGAAGTTTGCACACTATCCTCAGACGCTTCTGTCCTGGCACATAGACCACAGACCTTCCATTAGAGGAGCCATCTGTAAAAATACATAAGGCAGACTCCATAGGCTGTAAGAAACATTTATTTGAGAAAATTACTTCTGTTTCTTTTTTTTTTAATTTTTTTATTCGATATAATTTATTTACATTTCAAATGATTTCCCCTTTTCTAGCCCCCCCACTCCCCGAAAGTCCCGTAAGCCCCCTTCTCTTCCCCTGTCTTCCCACCCACCCCTTCCCACTTCCCCGTTCTGGTTTTGCCGAATACTTCTGTTTCTTTATAAAATTCAATTAAAGGATGTTTAGGATAATGATATTTAATTTTTCCTGAATAACCTTGCAATACAATTCCCCAATCATCATCTTCCATTAATAATATTTCAAATTGCCTTTTATTATATGGTAATACATTATTATGCATTTCTTTTCAAAATAATTCCCTAGATCTCATTCTTCCTTTATTAATCAATAGGGAACACATATATGGATAATAAGCCAACATCTTCTGTTGCACATGAGGTAAATGTATCTATCTACTCCAGCACACCATTCTGCCATAAGCATCCAGTGGGTGTATAAGGTGTTTAAAAAATAATTAAATCCCATTCTTTGCCATATGATGTTGCTACTTTGTTTCCAACCCAGTTCCCCGGTAAAAAAAAAGCTCAACTCAATCAGTTAACAAAACAAGCTACAAGCCTAGATTGGGTGACCTCCCACTACACTACTCTATTCCATCTATATTATCCCATATAACTTGCAGTTTCTCCAGGCCACGAGCTTCTCTCCCTCTGATGCCTCTCCATTTCTCCCTGGTAGTTCCTTCCCCTCCTGTTTTTCCTGTCGCTCCTCCCCTTGACTCTCTGCTCCTCCCACTTCCTCTTGCCCAATCATTGGCTCAAGCCTTTATTTGAAAAGTTAAGGTGGGGAGAAGGTTCACAAGGCAAGTCCTCATCTGCAACCCCTCTGAGGAGTGGAATTAGCATCAAAATACAAGCCCAGGGCTATCCACAACAATATGATATCTGTTTTACTCTTGCATCATTCAATTTCTCTTCCACCAGTGCTAAAGCTTTAATGGCTTCTTGAGTCATAACTCTCGGAGACTTAGGATCAGTGTCTCCTTGTAGTAGTTGAAACAAAGGACTCAACTCTCCCGTAGTTATTTTTAAAGATGATCTAAGCCAATTAATATTTCCTAATAATTTCTGAAAATCATTTAAATTTCTTAATTTATCTATCCTGATAGATACCTTTTGTGAGCCAACATAATCATCATGAATTAACTGTCCTAAATAACTTAAAGGCCTATTCTTTTGTATCTTATCTGGGGCCATTACTAACCCAAACTTGGTTAATTGCTTAATCATACAGGATAATATTTCCTCATTAATTGAGGATGATTGATTGATGAGCTGTCAAAATATCATCCATATAATGAACAATGTAGGCCTCAGGATACTTTTCCCTAATTGATATTAAAACTTGATCCACAAATCTTTGGCATAATGGGCATAATGTCAGACTATTTTTCATTCCTTGAGATAATACTTTCCATTGATATCTTCTATACAGCCTTTTTAAATTTACAGCTGGTACACTAAAAGCAAATCTTTTACAGTCCTCAGGATGTAATTTTATAGTAAAAAAAAAAAAAGCAATCTGGTAAATCTATTACTATTATATTCCATCCTTTTGGGACTGCTACTGGAGAGGGCAGTCCTGGCTGTAAAGCTCCCATGTCTATCATGGTAGCATTTACTGCCCTGAGGTCTTGCAATAATCTCCATTTCCCTGACTTTTTCTTTATTAAAATATGGGAATATTCCAAGGACTGTTACTTTCCTCAATATGTCCCTTTTCCAATTGTTCCTGCACAAGTTGTTCTATAGTCTGTATTTTTTCTTCTGTCAGGGGCCACTGATTGAGCCACACAGGCTCTTCTGATTTCCAACTTAATTTATCTGCATACAACAAGCCCTCAATGGCCCCTATGAAAAATGCTGTTCACTCAGATTATCTGAGGTCACCAGTCTCACATTCATATCACCCGTTTTATCTGTTCCCCATAAGGAAAATGGGAGAGAAGAGATAACATAAGGCTGAATCATACCTGTCTTTCCTTCTAATTCCCATTTCAGGAACTGTGAGCTCTCAGCCATGTTACCGGCCATTCCTAAACCTAGGAAAGAGGAGGAAGTCCTCTTGCATGGCCAATATGAAGGTCAATCTTTTCCTGATGTATCCAAAAGTCCTTGAAGCAGCCTTCCATTCACTCTGTTTTAAAAGGCCTTTCCATTCCAATATTTTGGACCCATGCCACAACATCTGTAGAGCCAAACTTTCCTTGTCCTAGTTCATGCTTCAAAATTGGATTAGGTAAATTGAGATAAGGCAGGAGCAGAAGCTGAGCTGCTCTCTGTCCTTTACGGACTTGTATAGTTTCTTTAAATGGTCTGATCATGACTTTTACTTATCCTGTGCTGTAACTATCAATCATACCAGGTAAAACCTCAAAATTCTTCTTATAATTGAACTATGATCAATTATTAACCCTATGGTTCCCTGCGGCAGAGTCCCTAAGGTAGAGGTAGAAACCAAGGAAACGCTGGCCCATCTAGAGAATATTGCATCTTCACAGGAGGCAAAAGCCAGCACTACCAGAAGTAGCTCTAGACAAGACATGTATAGTAAATTCAGGAGCCTCAGAATTTAGAGAACTCTCTAATGTATCAACAGTATTTTCCTCTCTTTCAAGTTAAGTGCTGAGAGGCTGCCCCTGACTTAGTTTTTTGAGTCTTCCTCTTTCTTTTCCCCTGTGAGGGGTATTCCATCCTTGTGGAACTTAGATTTACATTCATTTCTCCAATGCTTGCCTTTTTGACAATGAGAGCAAACTCCTGGAGGAACACCTTTTCTATTGGAATCCCTCTTATTATTTCCTGGACATTGTTTTTGCATATGCCTTGATTTTCCACATTTAAAACAAGTAGGCTCAGAGGTTCTTTTCCCCCCTTTACCACAAGTCTGCTTAACATAGGCACTGAATTTCTGTCCTTTCATAGCTGCAGCGTAGGCCATTCCATGCACTACGGCTGGTGAGGCATCCACACAGGCCTTTATATAGTCCTGCACTGTTCCTGCTTTTCTGATGGGTCTTGACAAAGATCATTAGCATTCTCCCAAGACAACTGCTTAAGCAGAATTTCTGTCCCTTCGAATGGAGGAAGCATTCTAAAGACTGCCTCTTCAAGTTGAGATACAAAACTTTGATAAGTTTCCTCATTGCCCTGCTTTACTCCAGAGAGAAACATTTGTTCCTGCTTTGACTCAGATTGCCCCATATTACCACAAATTACTCTCACTTGACCAATGATCCTTTACCAGCAGGACTGCAACTCCCAGGCGAGAGCCAACCTGTTACCTCGAGAAAAAGGAAAGAAAGTGGAAAGATTACCTGTCCAAAAGTCCCTGTTCGAAGGTGCCAGCTGCCATGGACTGACCCAGCGAGGGGAGTCAAGACTGAGGGAGAATCACGGCTTTGGTATTCAGGAAAGGCACAGGTTCAGCAAGTGACAAACAGAAAGAAACACTGAGGCGGTTTGAATCTGAATGTATTTTGCGGCTCTCAAGCAAGGATTTTTATACATAAAAAATTGGCATTACAATTCTAAAAATGGGTCCAGTGAAGCAATTACAAAGAACAATTATAAGCATTTGGCACAAGAATATACAAAATCAATCAGGTATGTATTTAGAAGACCACGTACGAAGCATCACGTTCCTTGATCAGAATAAATTTATATGAAATCACCTGTAGTTAATTACAAACTTTCAAGAGTTCAAAAGTTCTCAAGAACACTTAGCTATGGCCCCTAGATCCTGATCACTTGAAGGAATTTTCATGAGTAATCCTTCAGGTCTGTGTTTTGGGATCTGAACAGCCTGGGCTACAGCACCCTGTCTCCAGGCAGTGCAGGAGGTCAGGTGTGCACCAGAGGCCAACTGAGAAGAGGCAGCTTGCATTGGTGAGTCCAGCATTGACAACAAAACCAACTAACACCAGTGAGAACTAGATGGCAAAAGGCAAACATAGGAATGTCAATAACAGAAATCAAGGCAATCTGGCAGCATCTGAACCGAATTCTCCTTTAACAGCATGTCCTGGATACCCCATCACACCAGAAAAACAAGATTTGGATTTAAAAGCATTGCTCATGATGCTGGTACAGGAATACATGAAGAACATACTTCAAGAAATTCAGGAGAAAATGGATCAAAAGTTAGAAGCCCTTACAAGGGAAACACAAAAATCATTGAAAGAAATTCAGGAGAATACAAAAGCCAATAAGGAGGAAACGCAAAAATCACTTAAAGAAATACAGGAGAACTTTGGTCAACAGTCTGAGGTCATGAAAGAGGAAAACACAAACAAGCAAGTGAAGGAGCTAAGCAAATAAAAAGACATAGACTAACAGACTGAATATGTAAACAGGACCCTACATTTTGCTGCATACAGGAAACACACCTCAATGTCAAAGACAAACACTACCTTAGAGTAAAAGGCTGGAAGACAATTTTACAAGCAAATGGTCTCAGGAAACAAGCTGGAGTAGCCATTCTAATATCAGATAAAATTGACTTTCAACCCAAAGTCATCAAAAGAGACTCTGAGGGACACTTCTTGCTGGTCAAAGGAAAAATACAACAAGAAGAACTCTCAATCCTGAACATCTATGCTCCAAATGCAAGGGCACCCTCATTCATAAAAGAAACTTTACTAAAGCTCAAAGCACACATTGCACCTAACACAATAATTATGGGTGACTTCAACACTGCACTTTCCTCAATGGACCAATCAGGAAAACAGAAACTGAACAGGGACACAGTGAAACTAATTGAAGCTTTGGACCAATTAGATTTAACAGATATATATATCTGGATCAAATATATCATCTAAACAGGATCAAATATATCATCTAAATATATATATATATATATATATGTATACATAACATTTTATCCTAAAGCAAAACAATATACCTTATTCTCAGCACCTCATGGTCCCATCTCCAAAATTGATCATATAATTGGTCACAAGACAGACCTCAACAAATATAAGAAGATTGAAATAATCCCATGCCTCCTATCAGATCAGGAGTAAAAGTGGTCTTCAGTAGCAACAAAAGCAACATAAAACCCACATACATGTGGAAACTGAACAATATTCTACTCAATGATACCTTGGTCAAGGAAGAAATAAAGAAAGAAATTAAAGACTTTTTAGAATTTAATGAAAATGAAGACACAACATACCCAAATCTATGGGACATAATGAAAGCAGTGCTAAGAGGAAAACTCATAGCCCTGAGTGCCTCCAAAAAGAAAATGGAGAGAGCATACACAAACAGCTTAACAACACACCTGAAAGCCCTGGAACAAAAAGAAGCTATTTCACCCAGGAGGAGTAGAAGGCAGGAAATCATCAAACTCAGGGCTGAAGTCAATCAAGTAGAAACAAAGAAAACCATACAAAGAATCAACAAAACCAGGAGCTGGTTCTTTGAGAAAATCAACAAGATAGATAAACCCTTAGCCAGACTAACCAAAGGGCACAGATACAGTATACAGATTAACAAACTTAGAAATGAAAAGGGAGATATAACAACAGAAACTGAGAAAATTCAAAAAATCATTAGATCCTACTACAAAAGCCTATACGCAACACATCTGGAGAATCTGGAGGAAATGGATAGTTTCCTAGACAGATATCAGACACCAAAACTAAATCAGGATCAAATATATCATCTAAACAGTCCCATAACACCTGAAGAAATAAAAAGGGTCATAGAAAGTCTTCCAACCAAAAAAAAGCACGGGACCAGTTGGCTTCAGTGCAGAATTCTATCAGACCTTCATAGAAGACCTAACACCAATACTCTTCAAACTATTCCACAAAATAGATACAGAAGGAACTCTTCCCAACTCGTTCTAATGAAGCCACAATTACGCTGATACCAAAACCACACAAAGATCCAACAAAGAAAGAGAACTTCAGGCCAATTTCCCTTATGAATATTGATGCAAAAATACTTAATAAAATTCTTACCAACCGAATCCAAGAACACATCAAAATAATCATTCACCATGATCAAGTAGGCTTCATCCCAGGGATGCAGGGATGGTTCAATATAAGGAAATCCATCAATGCAATCCACTACATAAACAAACTCAAAGAAAAAAACCATATGATCATCTCATTAGATGCAGAAAAAGCATTTGACAAAATTCAGCATCCTTTCATGCTAAAAGTCTTGGAAAGAACAGGAATTCAAGGCCCATACCTAAACATCATTAAAGCAATATACAGCGAACCAGTAGCCAACGTCAAACTAAATGGAGAGAAACTTGAAATAATCCCACTAAAATCAGGGACTAGACAAGCCTGTCCTCTCTCTGCATATCTTTTCAATATAGTACTTGAAGTTCTAGCTAGAGCAATTAGACAACATACGGAGGTCAAGGGGATACAGATTGGAAAGGAAGAAGTCAAATTATCACTATTTGCAGATGACATGATAGTCTACTTAAGTGACCTGAAAACCTCCACCAGAGAACTCCTACAGCTGATAAACAACTTCAGCAAAGTGGCTGGTTATAAAATCAACTCAAGCAAATCAGTTGCCTTCCTATACTCAAAGGATAAGCAGCCTGAGAAAGAAGTTAGGGAAATGACACCCTTCACAATAGCCACAAACAATATAAAGTATCTTGGTGTGACTCTAACCAAACAAGTGAAAGATCTATATGACAAGAACTTCAGATCTCTGAAGAAGGAAATCAAAGAAGACCTCAGAAAATGGAAAAATCTGCCATGCTCGTGGATTGGCAGGATTCATATAGTTAAAATGGCCATCTTGCCAAAAGCAATCTACAGATTCAACACAATCCCCACCAATATCCCAACTCACTTCTTCACAGAGTTAGAAAAAGCAATTCTCAAATTCATCTGGAATAACAAAAAACCCAGGATAGCTAAAACTATTCTCAACAACAAAAGAAATTCTGGGGGAATCCGTATCCCTGACTTCAAGTAATACTACAGAGCAATAGTATTAAAAACTGCATGGTATTGGCACAGTGACACACAAGTGGACCAATGGAATAGAATTGAAGACCCAGAAATGAATCCACACACCCATGGTCACTTGATCTTCGACAAAGGAGCCGAAAATATCCAGTGGAAAAAAGATAGCCTTTTCAACAAATGGTGCTGGTTCAATTGGAGGTCAGCATGCAGAAGAAGGCAAATTGATCCATTCTTATCTCCATGTACTAAATTCCACTCCAAGTGGATCAAGGACCTCCATGTAAAACCAGACACAGTGAAACTAATAGAAAAGAAACTGGGAAAACCCTTGAAGACACTGGCACAGGGGAAAAGTTCCTGAACAGAACACCAATAGCTTATGCTCTAAGATCAAGACTTGACAAATGGGACCTCATAAAATTACAAAGTTTCTGTAAGGCAAAGGACACTGTTAAAAGGACAAAAACGGCAACCAACAAATTGGGAAAGGGTATTCCCCAACCCTACATCTGATAGAGGGCTAATATCCAATATATACCAAGAACTCAAGAAGTTAGACCCCAGGGAACCAAATAACCCTATTAAAAAATGGGATACAGATCTAAACAAAGAATTTTCACCTGAAGAAATTCGGATGGCCAAGAGGTACCTTAAGAAGTGCTCAACATCATTAGTCATTAGGGAAAGGCAAATCAAAACAACCCTGAGATTTCACCTTACACCAGTCAGAATGGCTAAGGTAAAAAACTCAGGAGACAGCAGGTGTTGGCGAGGATGTGGAGAAAGAGGAACACTCCTCCACTGCTGGTGGGGCTGTAAGATGGTACAACCACTTTGGAAATCAGTCTGGCGGTTCCTCAGAAAACTGGACATGACACTTCCGGAAGACCCTTCTATACCTATCCTGGGCATATACCCAAAGGATTTCCTGGCATGCAATAAAGACACATGCTCCATTATGTTCATAGCAGTCTTATTTATAATAGTCAGAAGCTGGAAAGAACCCAGATGTCCCTCAAAGGAGGAATGGATACAGAAAATGTGGTATATTTACACAATGGAATACTACTCAGCAATTAGAAACAATGAATTCACAAAATTTTTAGGCAAATGGTTTGATCTGGAAAATATCATCCTAAGTGAGGTAACCCAATCACAAAAGAATACACATTGAATGCAATCTCTGATAAGTGGATATTAATTAGCCCAGAAGCTCTGAATATCCAAGGCACAAATCGCATAACAAATGATTCCCATGAAGAAGTATGGAGAGGGTCCTGATTCTGGAAATGATTGATGTAGCTTTGGAGGGGAATAGAAGGACAGAGAAAAAGGGGGGAGGTGATTGGAAAATGGGTGCAAAGAAGAAGGTTTATGGGACATATGGGGAGGGGGCATCTGGGAAAGGGGAAATCATTTGGAATGTAAACAAAGAATACAGAAAATAAAAATATTAAAAAAAAAAGAATGAGAGAAGGGAGGGAGGAAAAGGGCAGATAGGGTTTTTTCGTGAATCAACTTTTCTTTCATCATTTAACTTTGTTATAATTGCTTATAATTTTAATAAACTTCTTGATTTTTCTGTTTTCATTCTTTAGTGTGTGGAGGTGATGGATTGAGATAACTGTTTACAAGTGATGAATCATCTTTGTGTACCTAGAGTAAATATTACTTAGCTGTGAATACTGGCTGGTTTAGTGTGTCAACTTGACATAAGCTAGAGTCATCAGAAAGAAGGGAGCCTCAGTTGAGAAAATGCCTCCATGAGATCCAGCAGTAAGGCATTTCCTCAATTAGTGTTTAATGGGAGAGGGTCCAGACCATAGTAGGTTGTGCAATCCCTGGACTGGTGGTCCTGAGTCCTACAAAAAACCTAGCTGAGCAAGTCAAGGGAAGCAAGCCAGTAAGCAGCATACCTCATGGCCTCTGTATCAGCTTCTGCTTCCACATTACAGCCTAGCTTGGGTTCCTGTCTTGATCTCCTTCAGTGGTGGACTATGATCTGGAAGTGTAAGCCAAATAAACCTTTTTTTCCCCAACTTGCTTTTTGGTCATGGTATTTTGTCACAGCAATAAAACCCCAACTAAGACACTGTGGTATGTCGGTTTTAAATGCATGGTAGGGCTGGGTAACATTTTGTTGAGAATTTATGTGAGACACACATTGGTCTGTAGAATTCTTTTCTGATAATTTTGTTGTCTGATTTGCATTATGGTAATGCAGACTTCCTATTATAACTTGGGAAGTTTCCTCTCTAGCTCTGTTTAGGAGGCTGCAGAAGGCTGGTACAGTTTCTTCTTTGTTTGGTAGACTCCGTCTGTTAAACATCTGGTCCTGTACTTTCTGTTTTAAAAATGTGTTCACTACTGATTCCGTTTCGTTACCAGAGACTGAACTACTCATGTTTCTGCATGTGGGGATTCATCTAGCTTTTCAAATAAGTAGGCACAGACTAGTCATAATGGCCTTCCCCTCCCGTCCTCTTTCTTTCCCTCCATCTTTTCCTCCATTTCCCTTTTCTTTCTCCTTCCCTTTCCTTTCTATTTTCCTTCCCTCCCATTTATTTCTCTTCTATCCTTCCCTCTCTCTATTCTTCCCTCAGTCCTTCTGCTGTCCCCTCCCTTCTGAAAACCAAACTCAGGCAGGGCCTTTCACATACTGTGTGAGTTCTCTACCACTGAGATACACTCAGTTTTACTCCCCCTCCTCCTTCTCCCTTCCCATCTGCCCTCTCCTTCTCCCTCTCCACCTCCTCCCTCCCCCTCTCCCCTGTTCCCTCTTCCCCCTCTGTAGGTTCATTTGTGAATATACAAGCATATGCTTGTGTGTGCACACATGTGCCATGCCCACTGTTGGGATGAGAGGCACATACAACCCTGTGCCATTCTTCTTTACTGGGATTCCAGGCTCTGACTAAGGCCACCATGCTTGCATGCATGTAGTTTACCAGTGGAGCCATCTCTCCAGCCCAGTTTTTAGTTTCTTAAAGTGAAATCTTAGATTGATTTTTGTCATCTTTCTTATTTTCTTTGTATATATTTTGATTCTATAATGTTTTGTTTTGTTTTGTTTTTCAGTGCTTTTGCTGTATCCCTCACTTTTAAAAATTGGGGTTTTTGTATGGTTGTATGATTGGCTAGTTGGTTGGCTTGTTTTTGCTGCTGTTGTTGTTTGAGGCAGGGTGTCATTTAGATCAGTCTTGAATTTATTATGTAGCTGAGACTGTCTTTGAACTCTTTTGTTTGTTTGTTTTTGAGACAAGGTGTCTCTGTGTAAAAGTCCCAGCTGTTCTGGATATTCTAGAGCATGCTTTTTAGACCAGGCTGGCCTTGAACTCACAGAGATCCACCTGCATCTGCCACCCAAGTCCTGGGGTCATAGCCTTATTCTGCTACCACCTATCCTGTCCTTGAACTCTTGATCCTTCTAACTCCATCTCCTGAGTGCTGAGATTACAAGTAACCTACTGAAAAAGGTAGTTTCTCTGACAAAAGCTGACAGCAGCACTAATCTATATGCATAAATACAATTGTGTAGAAGACATTTGGGGAGCACATCATGTCCATTTCTGGAGGGGGGAAGAAGACTTCTATATGATGACCTCTGACCTTCCCAGCCATAGACTTTTGACCAAGCTTATAGTACCAGATGCAGAGTGGCACCAAACCCAATCTGAAAGCAAGTATATACCTCTTTAACTGTGAATCCACTGCTGTTCCACTGAGCACATCTTGAGTGGCTGCCCATTATGGCTATACACAGGCTCCGTCTACAGCTGAGTAAGACCATTGATAATGCTCTCCTCCTACATTGTGTTCAGCTCTGTCTAACATAATCAGGTAGAGAGGGAACTTCCAGGCCAGCTCTAGCTTATCTTCTCCATGTCCTGTCACCAGAATATTTGATGTCTTCAGATATAAGGTCTTGACATCTAGCTCTGGTAGGCAACCAACAGCAGTTTTGGTTGCCCACCAAAACTAGAAGGAAACCAGCCCTCAGTTATTAGGGTAATTTTTGTTTTTGTTTTGTTTGTTTGTTTGTTCTTTGAGAAGGTCTTGGTCTTTAGCCTTGGCTAGCCTTGGCCTTAAACTGATTCTCCTGGCTCAGCCTGATGAGGACTAGGATGATGGGCAAGTGTTACCATGCCCAGTTTTTCTTAAGCAAATGTTGGTGTGTTATGGTTACCTCTCATGTGACATCATTGACCCATGTTTACTTAGAATTATGTCCTTTAATCTCAAGCGTCCTATGAAGTTTTTCAGTTTTCCCTTATTGTTTTCTAGTTTAATCCCATGGCCATTTGTGAGCTTTGTCTAATTTTTATTTAAGTGTAGCAGTGCAGGCCTTTAATCCCAGCACTAAGGATACAGAGGCAAAGGGATCTCTGTGAGTTTGAGGTTAGCCTAACAACATTCCAGGTTCCACACAAACCAAAGCCATAAAAGATGAGACCCTGTTTCAAGAAATTCTTTTTACATATTTTTACTTATGAGTGTTTATATATGAGCGTTTGCCTGCATGTTTGTGTGTACGTATACCACATGCATGCCTGATGCCCACAAAGGCCAGAAGAGAATGTCAGAACTAGAACTAGAACTAGAGTTACAAGTGGTTGTGAGCCACCATGTGGGTGCGGGGAAACTAGCCTAAAAAGAGCAGCCAGTGCAGTTATCCACTGAGGCATCTCTCCAGCCCTGTTTAGGATATTTCAAGTATGTTTGAATGGTCCAGGATAGGACTTACAGTGCTGATTGTTTTGGAAGAGCTTGAAATAAATCCTTAATGTTGGATGCCATACTCTAGAGGTACCAGTTATATCCAGTTGGCTAATGGTGTCATTGAGTTCAAATGTGTCTTTCACAATTTTCTACCCACTGAACCTGCCAATTTCTAGCAGAATGGGGTTGGGACTTTCAACGATAATAGTAGAGTCTACTATTGCAGTTTCTGCAGTCCAACAAGTTTTGGTCTGTAGGCCATTGAACTGTGATTCAGAGCCTGGGATGGATCAGTGATACCCCTGGCCTCCTTAGGTGAGCTGGAAATGCTAGAGAAGAAGAGTTCATATGGTCTCCTTATCTCTGTTATGGTTAGATTCCAATGGGACCTGTGGTTCATGAAATGGGGACAGTTTCTTAAGCTGTTTGTGGTCACACCTACTTAACAATAGGACCTCTCATTTAAATGGACCATCTCTGTTTCAGAAGTGTGAGAAGATTTCCTTCCATTCTCACTATGAAAACTTGGAAGGTTCAAAGTAAAAAAATAAGGGGGTGGGTAATTCTCCGAGATGGTACAGCCTATGAGATGATGTACTTTCAGACTTCTTAGTGTTTAGAGTTAGCCATGAACACTCCAAGTACAGTGCTATGGCACAGGGAGCTCCTGGACTCCTGTATAATGAGGGCATCAGAGTTACCGCCCATCAAGGTCTCTTACAAAGTGAGATGTAGAAGCCAGAATTCTCCCAAAGCAGTGGCAGGCTTAGAAAACCACCCTAGCACCTCTCCATCTCTTCTGTATGACTAGGGATATACAGTAGGCTGGTGACCTTCATTCTCCTGTCCGATGACCAGGAGGAAGGAGCGCCTTGCTTCATCTCTCCACAGGAGCCTGTTGAAGCACATCTCATCTTTGCATGGCATGGCTCCCCATCTTCACTGAGTCTAGGTAGAGCTTTGAAACCATCTGCCCTCATGTAAACCTCTGATCAAATGGAATATTTTTCTCTTGCCTGTCTGCCCTTGTTGTAGGGGTATCAGGCTTATGAGTGGAGAGGAGAGTCAAGGAGAGGAGAGGGAGGGGAGGGGAGGGGAGAGAAGGAGAGAAGAGAGAGGGTGCCAGAGAAAAGGAGAAAAGTGGGAGAGAAAAAGGAAGAGGAGAAGAGTGCAGTGGAATGAAGGGCAGAGAAGAGGAGGAAAGTGGAGGGCAGAGGAGAGGAAAGGTGGGGAGAGGACAGGAGGGGAGAAGTCAGAAGAAGAGAGGAAGGAAGGGGACAGGAGAGGAGAAATAGGGAGAGGAGAAGGAGGGGAAAGGAATGAAGGGGAGGGTAGAGGAGGAGAAGCCAGAGGAGAGGAGAGGAGAGGGGAGCGGAGGGGAGTGGAGGTGATGGGAGGGGAGAAGAGAGGGGAGCGAAGGGGAGAGGAGAGGGGAGGGGAGGGGAAGGGAGAAGTGAGGGGAGGGGAGGGAATGGGAGGGGAGAGGGGAGGAGGGGAGGGGAGGGGAGAGGAGAGGAGAGGAGAGGGGAGGGGAGAAGAGGGAATGGGAGGGAATGATAGGGGAGGGAAAGGAATGGAGGAGAGTGAGAGGAGAGAGGGAAGGGGAGGGGAGGAGAAGTCAGAGGAGAAGAGGGGAGAGAAGAGGAGAGGAGAGGAGAGAGGGGGGAGGATAAGGAATGGAGGGAAGGTGATAGGATAAGCATCATTGTCAATGTCACAGCCTCCTCCCTGCGTTAGTCATCTCTGTTTTCTGCACCAGGACCGACTCCAGCTGCTGTTGCTCCTCCACTCTCCTGTGATTCCATCTGCCCAATACTTTCTCCAAAACAGGGACAATGCTGTGCCTGTGAACATAGTTCTCCAACACACCCAAAAGATTCTGATTCTTACTGTATTCTGCTTTTGCTCTTATTGATACGAATGATGCCATTGAAGTTCTTTACACGCTGAGCCAGAAACTGAAAGTTTTCTCAAGATTTTTTACTGTAGTAGATCATTAACACTCCTTTCTTCTAATCAATCCCATGTTTCAGCGAGTGAAATTCTTGCACGTGCATGAGGAAACATCACAAGAATATTCTCAGAAACACTTAGTAAATATGAAGAGAAAGACCCTTAAAGGACAGGATTCAAGTGGCAGAAAGACAGGTGATTTGAAGTATATTCACACAATGGAAAAAGTGTAAGAAGAAAATGGGTGAGCAATGGTTTTCCAGAACAATGTGTACAAGTTTCACCCATGAAAGCAAGAAAAATCAGTAGAGAAAGGAACACATGGCAAGACATCCTTCCTCTAAATGTCAGATATATCTCAATATTTACCCTGCTGAGGCATAGACACAGTCAGTGCTTTATATCTGTGGGTTTCACGTCTATGGCGTCACCTAATGGTGAATGGAGTGAATACTTAGGTCTCCAGTGGTTATAAGTGATAAAGGATGGGTCCTCTGTTCTTGTTATTGTCCTCCTAAAAATCTGTATAAAACCTACTCACAGGGCCTGCAGAGACAGCTCAATGGGTAAGACTGCTTGCTTTATAAGCAGTGAGTTCTGTATTCTAATCCCCAGCACTTGCAGTAAAAGCTGGGCATGGCTGCACATGCCTGTAACCACTACATGAGGTCAAAAGAGACAGATGGATTCTGAGAGGTTGCTGGCTAGCCTAGCTGAGATGGTAAGCTTTGGGTTCTGTGAAAGAATTTGTCTCAAGGGAATAAGCTGAGAATGATCAGAAAGGCTCTTGATATCCCACTCTGGCCTCTCCATAAGTGTGTACTAGCACACTCACATGTATATTCTACACGCAAGTGCATTGTGCACACACAGAGAGAAAGAACAAACCAGTAAGAAATGCTTTTCCTGTAATGGTAGCTAGTATGGGCAGTAAAAAACTCATTTCAAGTATAAAGGGGTTAGGTGTCCCTTTTATATAAGGGACTTGGACATATGTGGATTTTAATATCTGTAAGGGTTACTGGAACCAGTGTCCATGGTGTTGTGGGATAGCTGTATTATACTTCATTGATTGTAAGACACCAATTGAAGAAAAACTCTGGAGGGATAAGGTAGAAACTAATAAAAGTAGCTCCCCCTAGTGGCTGTGACGATGGAAGGGAAAGCCCTGGCTTAGTAAATCATTTGTGTTCTCCTGTTCTTTACACATTAAAAGTACATATTTAAAAAACAAAATTGGATCACAAAAGTAGGATCCCTATAGCAGAGAACATCAGGGGAAATGAACAGAATGGTGTGTCAAGCTGGGGAGGTACAGCCTTCTTTCACATGCTCAACTCCTGGGGCTGCCCAACTGACCTCTGGTGGTTATTTGACACCAGAGGGTATTTTTCCACACCAAGCAATTCTGCACCTCACTGTGGGGGAACAATTAGGAGTCCTGCAATTCAATTCGACGTGACACTACCTGAACTGTGCACGGATCCCACGGACGTTTTGTTCCCATGTGACTGCCTGAGAAGTGGTGTCACCTCAGTTTAACTTGTGTTTGTGTTGGCTACACATTAGACAGTTCTGTGACCCTCTAACCTTGGTTGCTATCATACAGCAACTCACACAAACACGTTT